>NC_044310.1:111664662-111966521 GCF_007474595.2 Lynx canadensis
AATTACGGTTTATGTGCTATTTTTGCCTCTCTGGGAATCCTAAAGAATACCACGGATGGAATTGGTGAATTAGTGTCAGTTTAAAATGTGTCTTTATTTCCAGTGTGAAGCCCATGAGAGGTTCACATGGCCGTTTGGCTATGACTCACATCCTGTACGCACTGATTGTCCTTCTGTATGCCTTCGGGGGAAAAAGCTGACATTACAAAAAAAAAAAGTGATCATGGCTGGCTCAGTCGGTAGAGCATGTGACTCTTGATCTTGGGGTTGTAAGTTCAAACCCCACATGGAGTGTAGAGTTTACTTAAGAATAAAATCTTTTGGGGCGCCTGGGTGGCGCAGTCGGTTAAGCGTCCGACTTCAGCCAGGTCACAATCTCGCGGTCCGTGAGTTCGAGCCCCGCGTCAGGCTCTGGGCTGATGGCTCAGAGCCTGGAGCCTGTTTCCGATTATGTGTCTCTCTCTCTCTCTGCTCCTCCCCCGTTCATGCTCTGTCTCTCTCTGTCCCAAAAAATAAATAAAAAACGTTGAAAAAAAATTAAAAAAAAAAAAGAATAAAATCTTTTATAAAAAAGAGGGATTATTATTTACGGCAGTAGGATACATACAGCTCTTTTTGTATCAGAAGTTAACAATTTAGAGACAAATTCTTAAAACTTTTTAATAGCAAGATGCTTCCCTGTCCTGGAAGTGGTGAAAAAGGACCATTTTAATAGGGTACTAAAAACTTACTACTCTACAGCTTGTCCCTTAGACATTGCTAGGAGTGCAGGTGTGGGGAAGAGCATCTCAGACAGTGGACATCACTAGGATTAGGAACTTCTCAGGTGTCTTCTGGCTTGGGGGGGAGCAAGACAGCTTCTGTAGGTCAGATGTCAGTCACCTTTTTTCTGTGAGGTGAGACAAAATTTCAAAAATAAAAATCATTTAGTTAACAACTTTGGGTTTTTCTGTTTTTTTTTTTTTAAGTTTATTTATTTTGAGAGAGAGAGAGTGTGTGTGTGTGCAAGACGGGAGGGGCAGAGAGAGAGGAAGAGAGAGAATCCTACAGTGTGGAGCCCGATGTGAGGCCCAAACTCACAAACTGTGAGATCATGACCTGAGTCAAAATCAAGAGTCTAAGTGCTTAACCGACTGAGCCACCCAGGCACCTTATTGTTAACAGGCATCTGTTACTGTTTTCAATAATAATTACTATATTATTATTAATTATTAATTAATATAATTATATTATTATTTTTGCAATAATTATATTGTTTATTTATTTTAATATTTTAATATAAATATTTTAATATTTATTTATTTATTTAAAATAAAACATTATTTTTTTAATGTTTATGTAGTTTTTAGGAGACAGAGAGAGAGAGAGTGCACAAGCACGAGTTGGGGAGGGGCAGAGAGCGAGGAAGACAGAATCTGAAGTAGGCTCCAGGCTCCTAGCTATCAGCACAGAGCCCCACGTGGGGCTGGAACTCACAAACTGCAAGATCATGACCTGAGCTTAAGTTGGATGCTTAACTGACCGAGCCACCCAGGCGACCTGTTATATTATTCAAATATAATTCATATACCATTTGATGGGCCCACTTAAAATGTATAATTGCATGGCTTTTACTGTACTCAGAGTTGTACAGATATCACCACAAATTTAGAACACTTCATCACTCCCTAAATGATACCCAGTAAGCACTCTCAATCACTTCCATGCCCTTCAAACTCCCTCCCCCTCACCAACCTAGGCAATTACTGATCTAATTTCTGTCTCTCTATTTGCATATTCTGGACATTTCAGATAAATGGAATCGTATAATATGGCGTCTTTTGTAACTAGCTTCTTTTACTTAGCAAAATAGTTTCAAGGTGCATGTATTGGTACTTTTTTTATTGCCAAACAATATTTGGTCATATGGCATGCCTTATTTATTTATTTATTTATTTAAATGTTTATTTATTTTTGAGAGAGACAGAGTGCGAGTGGGGGAGGACAGAGAGAGAAGGAGACACAGAACCGGAAGCAGGCTCTAGGCTCTGAGTTTCAGCACAGAGCCTGATGCAGGGCTCAAACTCTTGAACCTTGAGATCATGACCTGAAGCAAAGTCAGACACTTAACTGACTGAGCCACCCAGGCATCCCTGTCACATTTTATTTATCCATTCATCAGTTGTTTTCACTTTTTGGTTATTATGAATAATACTCTTATGAACATCTGTGTACAAGTTTTTGTGTAGACATAGGTCTTCATTTCTTTTGGCTAATGCCTAGGAGTAGATTTGTCAGATGAAATAATAATGCCTTGTTTAACTTCTTAAGGAACTACCAAACTTTTTTTCCAAAGCAGCTGCACCATTTTATATCCTCACCTGTAATGTCTCAGGGTTCCAATCTCTTTACATCCCGCCAACATACGTTATTATCTTTTTTTATTATAACCATCCTCGTGGGTGTAACATCGTATTTCATTGTGATTTAATTTCCATTATCCTAATAGTAATATTGAGCATCTTTTCATGTTCTTATTGGGCATATATGTGTCTTCTTTGAAGAAATTACCATTTGCACCCTTTGGCTATTTTTAAATTGAGATATTTGTCTTATTATTGAGTTGTAAGAATTCTTTATATATTCTAGATACAAGTCCCTTATTATAGGTAGCATTTCCAAATATTTTCTCCCATTCTGTGTGTTGTCTTTTCAGTCCTTGATGGTGTCCTTTAAGACACAAGGTTTTACATTTTTATGAAGTCTCATTTGTCTTTTGTCATGTGAGCTTAAAGTGCCCAATCTAAGTAGAAGTTGTCTAAGTCAAGGTCATTAAGATCCTGTTATATAGTTTTTGCTCTCATATGTAGCCTTATGATCCATTCCAAGTTAATTTTTGGGTATGCTGCAGTTTAACTTTCTTCTTTTGCCTGCAGGCATCCAATTATATTAACACCTTTTGTTGAAAAGACTGCTCTTTTCCCAGTTTCAATACCTTTTTGGAAAAACAAGTTTACCTTTTGAAAATGAGTTTATTTCTGGACTCTCAATTTTATTCCATTTATCTCTATGTCTACTCTGATGCCAGTACCATACTGTTTGAACTATTGTAGCTTTGTAGTTAGTTTTAAAATTGGGCAATTTGAGTCTTCCTAGTTTTTCTTGCTCAAAATTGCTTTAGCTGGTCTGAGTTCCTTACATCTCTGTATGAATTTTAGGATTAGCTTATCCATCTGCATTTCTGCTAGGATTTTGATACTCATTGCCCTTAATATCTAGATCAATTTAGAGTGTATTGCTATTTTTTACCATGTTACATCTTCCAATCCATGAACATAGGATGTCTGTCCATGTATTTAGGTTTTTAAAAATTTATTTGAAAAATGTTTTATATTTTTAAGTGTGTAATTGTGCATTTCTTTTGTTAAATATATTCCTAAATATTTTATTCTTTTTGAGCCTATTGCATATAGAATTGTTCCCTTATTTAATTTTTAAATTGTTCATTGCAAGTACATAGAAATATAATTGATTTATATATATTGCTTTTGTACCCTGCAATCTTGCTGAACTTATTGGTTCTTTTATATATATATATATATATATATATATATATATATATATGAACACATATATATATATATATGAACATATATATATTAGAACATATATAGAATATATATATCATATATATATTATATGTATATTATAAAATATATATATTAGAACAAATAATAAATTCAGCAAGATTGCTGAATAATATATATACATATATTAGTGTATCTCTTAGGATTTTCTATAACATGAACAGGTACTTACAAGTACAGTTTTACTTCCTTCTTTTCAATCTGGTTTCCATACATATATTTGACCAATTTCCCTGACTGGAACTTCAGCACAATATTGCAAAGGATTGGTAAAAGCAAACATCCTTGTTTTATTCCTAACATTTGGGTAATCATTCATCATTCATCATTAAGTATGATGTTAGCTGTGGATTTTCATACATGCTCTTTATTAGTTTGAGGAAGTTATAATCTTAGTTGAGTGTTCTTTTTTATCATAATTTGGTGTTCATTGTGATCAAATGGTTTTTCCATATATATGGAGATGATCTCATAATTTTTGTCTTTTATTTCATTGATAGGATAGATTACATTAATTGATTTTTGGATGTTAGACCAACTTTGCATTCCTGGGATAATTCCCACTTGATCATGGTATATGATCCCTTTCATATGTTGGTGGATTCAGTTTGCTAGTATTTTGTTGAGAATTTTTGTGTCTATATTCATAAGAGATATTGATCTAAAGGTTTCTTTTCTTGTAATATATTTTTCTTGTTTCATACCAGGGTCATTCTAGTCTCCAAAAATGAGTTGGGAACATTCTTTCCCACTCTTCTTTTATTTTAGAAAAGTTTGTGAGAATTTGAATTGATTATTAAATGTTGGGTAGAATTCACCAGTGAATCATTCTGGGCCTGGAATTTTTTCGTAGGTACTTTTTAAATTGTTCATTTAATCTTTCTAATTCCTAAATCTATTCAAATTTTCTACTTCTCCTTGTCAATTTCAATAGTTTATGTCTTTCTGGGAATTTGTCTATTTGACCTAAGTCATATACCCTGTTGGTGTTGTTTTGTTTTCTAATTTTCTAGATAATAAGTACATGGTCATCATAAACATTTCACTATTAGGTTTAATACTTAGCATGGCCTAGAAACAGTGAGAACAAATAGATTAAGAGAACAAGAAGTTTGGAAAAATCCCAACAATCCTAAACATGGTAGATTGCATTTTTCAAAACAGCTTATAATAATTTTCTTTTTCCATATGAGTTTATAGAACTTTCCACACCCCCATCAAGAGGTGGAATCTATTTCTCCTTTTGAATCTGAGTGGGTTTGTGGCTCCCTTGTAACCCATAAAATGTGATGTTGTACAACTCTTGAGAAGTCTACCTTCTTAGAACAGTAGTGATTGGAGTAGAGACCTTTCTTAGAAGAAATACTACTTCTCTGAGGACACTATGATGTAAGAAAACAGAGGGCACATGGAAAAGCGTATTGCAGGTGTTTTTCTCTTTTTTCAAGGTACATTTAATTTAATATCAAGAGTGCAATACAAAAGGCCCAAATACAATGAAGGCAACACATTGCCCCATTAACAACAACAATGCTCTTTCAACATGTGCCTGTTGAATGGAATGGGGATTTAATTTAACTACTGAAAAAAATAACATGGTGAGTCTCATCACAGGCAATATCCTTATATAATCTAGTAGTGAAATGAATGTTCATAAGTCTTCAAACATTTTCAACCTGAAGTTTGATACCACACCTTTGTGTTTGTACAGTCCTCAATAAGATTATCTACAGCATTAGCAACCATTCAAAGAACAAACCATTGATTAAACCCACATTGATTTAAGGCTCAATCAAGTAATATAGAGCCCCAAACTAAATGGTTAAATATATGAACTACTTGTACTGACATCTATTGTTTGATTCTCTCACAAGTATTAAGTTGGTTCTTAGCAAATGAAACTCTTTAAAGGCAAAATTCACCTCATTTGAGTTTTGACCCAGAAGTTCAACAACAATCACAAAGTCCACAGTCTTATTGGCAAAACTGATATACAGTGTCTCTAAGTCACTATGCTCAAGGTTAAGAGTGATGCATATTCCATTTTTACATTTTACTGGAATTTTACATGTTCAGTTCATGATTTTTTTTTTAATTTTTTTTCAACGTTTATTTATTTTTTGGGGGACAGAGAGAGACAGAGCATGAACGGGGGAGGGGCAGAGAGAGAGGGAGACACAGAATCGGAAACAGGCTCCAGGCTCTGAGCCATCAGCCCAGAGCCTGATGCGGGGCTCGAACTCACGGACCGCGAGATCGTGACCTGGCTGAAGTCGGACGCTTAACCGACTGCGCCACCCAGGCGCCCCTCAGTTCATGATTTTAAATCTCTAGGTTTTCATTCCTCCAAACTGTCTGAAGACACAGTGTGCCACACACTTAAGACTTCTGTTTCTCCCTCTATTTTCTTCAAACAGAAACGTTTCTCAAGTGTCTACATGTTCTAGAAGGGGAATTTTTTGGCTGTGACCACTTCTTAAGAATAGTCTGACGCCATCAGGCCTCTGAAGCAAGGGGAGAGGGAAGAGAAAAAAGCTGAAACACAAGGTTCAACTGGTAAGTTTTACGCTAACCATTACAAGCTGGATAGTATAAGAATGTGGCTTTCTTTGGTTCAAAAAGTCTGAGTCTTGGTGTGGAAATGAGTACTTGGCTGTCCCACAGCTTTCTTGCAGTGGGACTGTCCGGGAAGTCTTGACTGGGGAGTATGATTTGTTTACCCATCAGGTGTGTACTTCCATGCACTCAGTTCATTTTGGGCTTGTTCCAGTTTGTCTTTAGTCTGTTCCAGTTCACCTTTCATTTCTAGGAAAAACAAGTTGACCGCTGGGTCTACCATCGTTGATCTCAGTTGGGTGATGCTAGGCTGCTGGACTTGCTTGAAGTACTGGATTTGAGTAGTAGACTCTGGCATTTCTTGCTCCTCGGTGGCTAGTCACATTACAAGGATGTTTTCCCAGTGGGCAGACTCTTGTTGCTTTAGTTTTTCTTCAGACTCCCTTAACCCAGTTACATCATTAGAATTAAGATCTGTGTATTTGCCCTCCAAAGCTTGGACGTGTGCTTCATATTGTTTCCATCTTAGAATTAACTCATCTCGTGAGAGGAAAGACAAAGGGATGGCACCCACCCAGGCCCTCCAGGAGGAGCTGTGCCTCAGTGGCATGTCCCCCAGCCTCCGGAACGCTGCAAATTCAGCAGGGGCCGGGGGAGAAGCAGTGTTTTGTTTTGTTTTAAATCACAATCCCAGTTGAGGTCCCAGCCAATGCATAGCAACTGCCAGATACCTGAGTAAAGATGCCTCTCGATTATTCAAGCTCCATCTGTTCATTGATCCATGCGAAAAGCCCACATGTTGGGTAACGATAAGTCATTATCTCTATGCCATGTCTGATTCTTAACCCACAGATGCATGAACATAATAAAATTTTTTGAAAAGATGATCAGTTTGTGGAAGAGTATGGTCAGTCCTGAATGATCATTTCAAATGATTGCCCTGTTGTCGTGACTAAAATAACAAAGGTGAAGTTTAGGTAACTTCATGAATTATAGGAAATATGAGGACATTACAAAGGGAAGGTCCTGGTCTTTTGGTTTCCCTCCCTGTGCACAAGGCCATCCTGAAATGGTTCTTGCTTGACTCTTTAGACCCTCCCTGCTACACTCCTATTTACATACCAGCCACATCCACATGGACATCTTGGAGGTTTGCAGATGGAAAGGGCTGGTTCTCACCTGGGGCCTTCGGTTCCTGAGCTCCTCTTGTTTGAAATGTTTTCCTCCTCCTTGTCTCCTTTGCTCATTCCTCCTCAGGTTCCTGATTTCTGAACGTTAGTCAACTCCAGGGCTCAGTATGTGGAGCTGTTCTTTTTGGACACTTACTGCCTATGTGGCTTCACCTTGTATTGGGGCTCAAAATATCATGTAAGTGCTAATAACCCACTTTTTTAAAGACAGGGGCTGGCAGAAAACAGCTGAGATTTTGAAGATAATTTTTAGTATGGGGGCTCTTTGAAGAGATGTGGGGGTTAGAGGAACAGGATGCTGTGGCAGTGGGGATCAGTCACGATGGGCCACATTACTCCTGAGGCTGGAGGGAGACAGGGAGTAAGCAGGAGAGCCACTGGCTGAGCGGTGGTGTGGATCTGTGAATAGAGTAGCTCCTGGCATGTGTTGCAGTCAGAGGGAGGCGAAACGAGGGAGCGCAAAGAAATATCCTGATCTCTCCCCTTTCTCCCTATGATTGCTGACTATTTTCTTCACTGCTGAATTCAACCAGAAGCCACAGGCCCTGTATTCTGCTTCCCTTATATTCACTCCACTGGGGAGAGTGGGATTCCCTGCCCTAAATAGCACAAGATGGCTGAACACAAGACACCTGACCTTGGACCGGTGAGATTTATAGCAGTTTACGACTCACATGTGTTTACAGCATGGAGGAGGAAGACAGCACCTGCGAAGCAGGGTAGCATAAGGGTTATACTAGAAAATAAAGTGAATAAACAGGGTCTATGGGAGGCAGCCTTTGTAGCAATAACAGGGTGGGTATCCCCTGATTCCCTTGGGAAGATGTGATTGCCTTGTTTAAATAGCTTTGAGGGAAGACAGGAAAACGAAGTCAGGTTGGGGACTGGGTGAAATGCAGCTGGTGCCACTGGTAGAAACATCTGAGCGGGGAGCACCACTGCACATGCAGGGGCATGGGCTGTCACCTCAACAGCAGGCCCCAATCAAGTGAGTTTTAGGCCCAACTCAGAGAGAAAGGATGTTCGAATATTAGTAGTCAATAATATTAACACTAATATAAATCTAATACTAATGCTAATAAAAATACCCATTTTTCAGCAAATATTTACTAGGCATCTAGACTATGCTAAGCACTGCCCTGTGAATAAAACTAAATCCATGCCCTTGTGGAGCTTATATTCAGTGTGTGTTGGGGGGGGGTAGAAAGAAGAGACAAATTATAAGCAAAAACTCATAATTAAATATACTATTCAGTATGTTGTGCAGTGTAATATAAATATTGGTGAATGGCTACCGGATGGAACAGTACAAAGCAGAATAGAGCAGGTAGAGAAAGGGGCATTAGAGTGTGGGAGGCAGTGGGAGCAAATTCTAAATCGGTTGGTCTCTTAGCCTTTGTTACGTGATAAGAGTCATATTTCTCCCACGTTATTTAATTCCAAGGACAATATCCTCATTTAAAAATAGGAAACTGATACTCAAGGGGTTGTAACTCAGAACAGGGGGCACAGCCTTGACGTGATAGGGTCCAGGCTCCAAGGCCCCCAGCATCCTTCCCCACACTGTTTTGCTGACTCAAGTTCTCCAGATGAGGGTCTACTCTAGCATCTGAACATACCTCACAGACATCGCAGATGCTTGATTCGAATCACCTTGTTTCTTGTTCTTTTCCATGATTGGTGAACACGTAAAGTCCATCTGCGTATGATGCCTTTTAAGGAGTTTTCCTTTTATGTAATAGTAAACAAAAATCAAACATGGCTACCGTTTAGTGGGTCTAATATAAAAAAAAAACCTATGAGTTAGATGTTATTTTTCTACATTGCTGAAAAGGAAACTGAGTCTCAGAACGGTATCTTTCCCAAGGTCACACCAGTCCTGTAGATGCCTCTCACAGAGATCTGACTCCTTCTCATCTTACCACCACCATTCCCTTGGCTCCTCCAAGTCCTCTCCTGATGTTTCCTTGGTCTACCTGCTTCTGAAACAGACCTCTCTCACCTCTCCTCCACAGAGCCAAACAGGTTTTTTGAAAAGAAAATTTATCCACATCATGCCTCTGCTGAGCATCTTTCAGTAGTCTTGCCGGATATCACTCAAAAGGCTTCCCTCAGACCATTTGGCCTTCAATGACCTGGAACTGGCTAACCTTCTGGCTCCTTCTCTGGCCCTAGAAGCACCCTTTCCTCCTGCTTTAAGGAACTAGGTATAGTTCCCTAAAGTACTGTGCTGCTTCAGGTCTCCGTAACTTCATATGTGTTGCTGCCTCTGCCTAAATTTCTGTGTACTTCTTTGTTTTATTAAGTGCTGCTTACTCTTTGAATTTTTTCTCTTCATTTCAGTTTCATCTGATGTCTGCTTTCTCATACTTATCTGAGTGACATTATTGGGTGCTCTTTCAGTCTGTGGTTTGTGTCTCTATTTTTTCTCATGTTCTTAGTGCTATTGATTTATCTGCCTTCCCCTCTGGATTAAGAGTTCTTAGAAGGTAGACAGCAGTGTGTAGTAAGACCTAACATGGTGTGTACTGCAGGGTGGAGGCTTAAGAAATGGTTTCACTAGAGATGGTGTGAACACGAAGAAGTATACCTGGACAAAAGCACCTTCTCCCCTTGCTTTGGAATCCTATCAAGCAAATCCCTGCAAAATTGTCTTTATGCTTTCCTGTCTTATTCAGACACTTGGCTACGATCCATCAGAAGCTTTTCATCCATTAAATATAATTATATGCTTTGTTAGAATAGCCAGATGTTAAGCACAGTGTAAAGCAGATGGCATTTCATCCAATTGAAAGGTTATAAAGCTATTTGTGTTGGCAATCAACCACAAGTATTTAAGTGATGGGTGAAGTGGACAGCCTCTTTGTTAGTAAATTCTGGAATAATGGCTCCTCCCAGGAAAAGGGCACTGGTGAGTTAGGACTTGGGTGAATTCGGCTCCTGAAGAGTAGTAGCAACCTGGTGAATTGTACTATATGCTTGAGATATATTTTTGGTGTGATACATGAAAGTTGCTATCTCAGGAAAGCCCACCATAATATTCCAAAATTTTCAAGGATTTAGACAGAACTTGTTTTGAATGGGATTCCCTCTTGGTCTCAGATGGGGGTGCTAGCATTCACATAAGCACCCAGCTTGAAAATATGGAAGTCAATTAGCCATCTGGTCCTTCCCATTTTATCACCCAAATATTTCTTAAATATTCTTCTTATTTCTATGCCTATTACTACTGCTAAACTACACAGACCCTTACCACCTCTTGGCTGGATTTCCTCCACAAGACTTCCTAATTACTGGCCTCTAATTTCAGGCTTTCACCATCTATTTAATGGCTAGATCCACCAAATATATAACCTATATTTGACCATGTTCTTCTCCTGTTCAGAGGCTTCCAATGGTTCCCTATCACCCCATGTATTAAGTCCTTTGGCATGATACACATTATTGTTAACTGTCTGCCTAGCCAATCTCTTGACCTACAAATTCTGGCTTGGAAATGTCAGATTATACCATACTGAATTACTCATAGGTGCTTATACTCATCCTTTTGTTTCTTAACTTCATATTGTTGATTCTACTGGGAATTTCCTTTTCATCTTTCTTCCCCCTGGAATAGTTCCATTTACTTAAAAAAGAAAAAATATATATATATCATTTTTCTTATTTAGCCTGTTGATACAATGGATTCCATTATTATTTTTTTTTCAACGTTTTTTTATTTATTTTTGGGACAGAGAGAGACAGAGCATGAACGGGGGAGGGGCAGAGAGAGAGAGGGAGACACAGAATCGGAAACAGGCTCCAGGCTCTGAGCCATCAGCCCAGAGCCCGACGCGGGGCTCGAACTCACGGACCGCAAGATCGTGACCTGGCTGAAGTCGGACGCTTAACCGACTGCGCCACCCAGGCGCCCCACCATTATTATTTTTTAATGTTTACTCATCCTTCCATACCTAGAATAAGTCTCACTTGGTTGTGGTATATAATTTTGTTTATACTTTGCCAGATTTGATTTGGCAATATTTTGTTGAGGATTTTTGCAAGTATGTTCATAAGACTTTCATATAAATGGAAATTTCATATAAATGCACATGTTTTGGAAGAAGGGTCAGCCTTCTTTTGAGACCCAAGTATGTTGTTGCTATATTGCCAGTGTATTCATTTTTATTATATTTTTAAACACCTAAATTATCTTTCAAAGAGACAATATTTAAGGAAAGTAGTCTTTTTGTCCATGCGTTTAACATTTTTATTGTTCTTCATTCCTTCTTGGAGATGCCTATCCATTTGCCTTCTGTCTAAAAGACTTCCTTAAGTGCAGGTCTGATGGTAGCACATTTCTTCAGGTTTTGTATATCTGAAAAATTCTTTATTTTTGAAAGAGTATATTTCATTGAGTATAAAATTCTAGGTTGACTTTTTTTCTACTAGTCTTTTAAGAATGTTATTTTACTATCTTCTGGCATGTATATTTCTAGAGAAGTGTGTATCATTCTCATATTTGTTCTCCTGTATGTAGGGTGTCTTTTTTTTTCTGGTTGCTTTTAAGCTTTGTATTTTTTTCCTGCTGGTTTTAAGAAATTTGATTATTATGTGTTTTGCTATAGTTTTCTTCATGTTCTTGGGTTTGGGCTTGTTTTTTTTTTTTTTTAAAGGGCAGATTTTTATTTTTTATTATTTTTTTATTTTTATTTGTTTATTTATTTTTTTATTTTATATATGAAATTTATTGTCAAATTGGTTTCCATACAACACCCAGTGCTCATCCCAAAAGGTGCCCTCTTCAATACCCATCACCCACCCTCTCCTCCCTCCCACCCCCCATCAACCCTCAGTTTGTTCTCAGTTTTTAACAGTCTCTTATGCTTTGGCTCTCTCCCACTCTAACCTCTTTTTTTTTTTTTTTTCCTTCCCCTCCCCCATGGGTTCCTGTTAAGTTTCTCAGGATCCACATAAGAGTGAAACCATATGGTATCTGTCTTTCTCTGTATGGCTTATTTCACTTAGCATCACACTCTCCAGTTCCATCCACGTTGCTACAAATGGCCATATTTCATTTTTTCTCATTGCCACGTAGTATTCCATTGTGTATATAAACCACAATTTCTTTATCCATTCATCAGTTGATGGACATTTAGGCTCTTTCCATAATTTGGCTATTGTTGAGAGTGCTGCTATGAACATTGGGGTACAAGTGCCCCTATGCATCAGTACTCCTGTGTCCCTTGGATAAATTCCTAGCAGTGCTATTGCTGGGTCATAGGGTAGGTCTATTTTTAATTTTCTGAGGAACCTCCACACTGCTTTCCAGAGCGGCTGCACCAATTTGCATTCCCACCAACAGTGCAAGAGGGTTCCCGTTTCTCCACATCCTCTCCAGCATCTATAGTCTCCTGATTTGTTCATTTTGGCCACTCTGACTGGTGTGAGGTGATATCTGAGTGTGGTTTTGATTTGTATTTCCCTGATAAGGAGCGACGTTGAACATCTTTTCATGTGCCTGTTGGCCATCCGGATGTCTTCTTTAGAGAAGTGTCTATTCATGTTTTCTGCCCATTTCTTCACTGGGTTATTTGTTTTTCGGGTGTGGAGTTTGGTGAGCTCTTTATAGATTTTGGATACTAGCCCTTTGTCCAATATGTCATTTGCAAATATCTTTTCCCATTCCGTTGGTTGCCTTTTAGTTTTGTTGGTTGTTTCCTTTGCTGTGCAGAAGCTTTTTATCTTCATAAGGTCCCAGGAATTCACTTTTGCTTTTAATTCCCTTGCCTTTGGAGATGTGTCGAGTAAGAGATTGCTACGGCTGAGGTCAGAGAGGTCTTTTCCTGCTTTCTCCTCTAAGGTTTTGATGGTTTCCTGTCTCACATTCAGGTCCTTTATCCATTTTGAGTTTATTTTTGTGAATGGTGTGAGAAAGTGGTCTAATCAACCTTCTGCATGTTGCTGTCCAGTTCTCCCAGCACCATTTGTTAAAGAGACTGTGTTTTTTCCATTGGATGTTCTTTCCTGCTTTGTCAAAGATGAGTTGGCCATACGTTTGTGGGTCTAGTTCTGGGGTTTCTATTCTATTCCATTGGTCTATGTGTCTGTTTTTGTGCCAATACCATGCTGTCTTGATGATTACAGCTTTGTAGTAGAGGCTAAAGTCTGGGATTGTGATGCCTCCTGCTTTGGTCTTCTTCTTCAAAATTCCTTTGGCTATTCGGGGCCTTTTGTGGTTCCAAATGAATTTTAGGATTGCTTGTTCTAGTTTCGAGAAGAATGCTGGTGCAATTTTGATTGGGATTGCATTGAATGTGTAGATAGCTTTGGGTAGTATTGACATTTTGACAATATTTATTCTTCCAGTCCATGAGCAGGGAATGTCTTTCCATTTCTTTAAATCTTTTCTTCAAAATTCCTTTGGCTATTCGGGGCCTTTTGTGGTTCCAAATGAATTTTAGGATTGCTTGTTCTAGTTTCGAGAAGAATGCTGGTGCAATTTTGATTGGGATTGCATTGAATGTGTAGATAGCTTTGGGTAGTATTGACATTTTGACAATATTTATTCTTCCAATCCATGAGCAGGGAATGTCTTTCCATTTCTTTAAATCTTCTTCAATTACCTTCATAAGTTTTCTATAGTTTTCAGCATACAGATCCTTTACATCTTTGGTTAGATTTATTCCTAGGTATTTTATGCTTCTTGGTGCAATTGTGAATGGGATCAGTTTCTTTATTTGTCTTTCTGTTGCTTCATTGTTAGTGTATAAGAATGCAACTGATTTCTGTACATTGATTTTGTATCCTGCAACTTTGCTGAATTCATGTATCAGTTCTAGCAGACTTTTGGTGGAGTCTATCGGATTTTCCATGTATAATATCATGTCATCTGCAAAAAGCGAAAGCTTGACTTCATCTTTGCCAATTTTGATGCCTTTGATTTCCTTTTGTTGTCTGATTGCTGATGCTAGAACTTCCAGCACTATGTTAAACAACAGCGGTGAGAGTGGGCATCCCTGTCGTGTTCCTGATCTCAGGGAGAAAGCTCTCAGTTTTTCCCTGTTGAGGATGATGTTAGCTGTGGGCTTTTCATAAATGGCTTTTATGATCTTTAAGTATGTTCCTTCTATCCCGACTTTCTCAAGGGTTTTTATTAAGAAAGGGTGCTGGATTTTGTCAAAGGCCTTTTCTGCATCGATTGACAGGATCATATGGTTCTTCTCTTTTTTTTTGTTAATGTGATGTATCACGTTGATTGATTTGCGAATGTTGAACCAGCCCTGCATCCCAGGAATGAATCCCACTTGATCATGGTGAATAATTCTTTTTATATGCCGTTGAATTCGATTTTCTAGTATCTTATTGAGAATTTTTGCATCCATATTCATCAGGGATATTGGCCTGTAGTTCTCTTTTTTTACTGGGTCTCTGTCTGGTTTAGGAATCAAAGTAATACTGGCTTCATAGAATGAGTCTGGAAGTTTTCCTTCCCTTTCTATTTCTTGGAATAGCTTGAGAAGGATAGGTATTATCTCTGCTTTAAACGTCTGGTAGAACTCCCCTGGGAAGCCATCTGGTCCTGGACTCTTATTTGTTGGGAGATTTTTTTTTTTTTTTAATTTTTTTTTTCAACGTTTATTTATTTTTGGGACAGAGAGAGACAGAGCATGAACGGGGGAGGGGCAGAGAGAGAGAGGGAGACACAGAATCGGAAACAGGCTCCAGGCTCTGAGCCATCAGCCCAGAGCCTGACGCGGGGCTCGAACTCACGGACCGCGAGATTGTGACCTGGCTGAAGTCGGACGCTTAACCGACTGCGCCACCCAGGCGCCCCTTGTTGGGAGATTTTTGATAACCGATTCAATTTCTTTGCTGGTTATGGGTCTGTTCAAGCTTTCTCTTTCCTCCTGATTGAGTTTTGGAAGAGTGTGGGTGTTCAGGAATTTGTCCATTTCTTCCAGGTTGTCCAATTTGTTGGCATATAATTTTTCATAGTATTCCCTGATAATTGTTTGTATCTCTGAGGGATTGGTTGTAAAAATTTCATTTTCATTCATGATTTTATCTATTTGGGTCATCTCCCTTTTCTTTTTGAGAAGCCTGGCTAGAGGTTTGTCAATTTTGTTTATTTTTTCAAAAAACCAACTCTTGGTTTCGTTGATCTGCTCTACAGTTTTTTTAGATTCTATATTGTTTATTTCTGCTCTGATCTTTATTATTTCTCTTCTTCTGCTGGGTTTAGGCTGTCTTTGCTGTTCTGCTTCTATTTGCTTTAGGTGTGCTGTTAGATTTTGTATTTGGGATTTTTCTTGTTTCTTGAGATAGGCCTGGATTGCAATGTATTTTCCTCTCAGGACTGCCTTTGCTGCGTCCCAAAGCGTTTGGATTGTTGTATTTTCATTTTCGTTTGTTTCCATATATTTTTTAATTTCTTCTCTAATTGCCTGGTTGACCCACTCATTCGTTAGTAGGGTGCTCTTTAACCTCCATGCTTTTGGAGGCTTTCCAGACTTTTTCCTGTGGTTGATTTCAAGCTTCATAGCATTGTGGTCTGAAAGTATGCATGGTATAATTTCAATTCTTGTAAACTTATGAAGGGCTGTTTTGTGACCCAGTATATGATCTATCTTGGAGAGTGTTCCATGTGCACTCGAGAAGAAAGTATATTCTGTTGCTTTGGGATGCAGAGTTCTAAATATATCTGTCAAGTCCATCTGATCCAATGTATCATTCAGGGCCCTTGTTTCTTTATTGACCGTGTGTCTAGATGATCTATCCATTTCTGTAAGTGGGGTGTTAAAGTTCCCTGCAATTACCACATTCTTATCAATAAGGTTGCTTATGTTTGTGAGTAATTGTTTTATATATTTGGGGGCTCTGGTATTTGGCGCATAGACATTTATAATTGTTAGCTCTTCCTGATGGATACACCCTGTGATTATTATATAATGCCCTTCTTCATCTCTTGTTACCGCCTTTAATTTAAAGTCTAGTTTGTCTGATATAAGTATGGCTACTCCAGCTTTCTTTTGGCTTCCAGTAGCATGATAAATAGTTCTCCATCCCCTCACTCTCAATCTGAAGGTGTCCTCAGGTCTAAAATGAGTCTCTTGTAGACAGCAAATAGATGGGTCTTGTTTTTTTATCCATTCTGATACCCTATGTCTTTTGGTTGGCGCATTTAATCCATTTACATTCAGTGTTATTATAGAAAGATACGGGTTTAGAGTCATTGTGATGTCTGTATGTTTTATGCTTGTAGCGATGTCTCTGGTACTTTGTCTCACAGGGTCCCCCTTAGGATCTCTTGTAGGGCTGGTTTAGTGGTGACAAATTCCTTCAGTTTTTGTTTGTTTGGGAAAACCTTTATCTCTCCTTCTATTCTAAATGACAGACTTGCTGGATAAAGGATTCTCGGCTGCATATTTTTTCTGTCTAGCACACTGAAAATCTCGTGCCAATTCTTTCTGGCCTGCCAAGTTTCAAAAGAGAGATCAGTCACGAGTCTTATAGGTCTCCCTTTATATGTGAGGGCACGTTTACCCCTTGCTGCTTTCAGAATTTTCTCTTTATCCTTGTATTTTGCCAGTTTCACTATGATATGTCGTGCAGAAGATCGATTCAAGTTACGTCTGAAGGGAGTTCTCTGTGCCTCTTGGATTTCAATGCCTTTTTCCTTCCCCAGTTCAGGGAAGTTCTCAGCTATTATTTCTTCAAGTACCCCTTCAGCACCTTTCCCTCTCTCTTCCTCCTCTGGGATACCAATTATGCGTATATTATTTCTTTTTAGTGTATCACTTAGTTCTCTAATTTTCCCCTCATACTCCTGGATTTTTTTATCTCTCTTTTTCTCAGCTTCCTCTTTTTCCATAACTTTATCTTCTAGTTCACCTATTCTCTCCTCTGCCTCTTCAATCCGAGCTGTCGTCATTTCCATTTTGTTTTGCATTTCGTTTGAAGCGTTTTTCAGCTCCTCGTGACTGCTCCTTAGTCCCTTGATCTCTGTAGCAAGAGATTCTCTGCTGTCCTGTATACTGTTTTCAAGCCCAGCGATTAATTTTATGACTATTATTCTAAATTCACTTTCTGTTATATTATTTAAATCCTTTTTGATCAGCTCATTAGCTGTTGTTATTTCTTGGAGATTCTTCTGAGGGGAATTCTTCCGCTTGGTCATTTTGGATAGTTCCTGGCGTGGTGAGGACCTGCAGGGCACTTCCCCTGTGCTGTGGTGTATAACTGGAGTTGGTGGGCGGAGCCGCAGTCAGACCTGATGACTGTTCCCAGCCCACCACTGGGGCCACAGTCAGACTGGTGTGTGCCTTCTCTTCCCCTCTCCTAGGGGCGGGATTCACTGTGGGGTGGCGTGGCCTGTCTGGGCTACTTGCACACTGCCAGGCTTGTGATGCTGGGGATCTGGCGTATTAGCTGGGGTGGGTAGGCAAGGTGCACAGGAGCTGGAGGGGCAGGCTTAGCTCGCTTCTCCTTAGGTGATCCACTTCAGGAGGGGCCCTGTGGCAGCAGGAGGGAGTCAGATCCGCTGCCGGGGGTTTGGCTCCGCAGAAGCGCAGAGTTGGGTGTTTGCGCGGAGCGAGCAAGTTCCCTGGCAGGAACTGGTTCTCT
This sequence comes from Lynx canadensis, assembly GCF_007474595.2. NCBI lineage: Eukaryota > Metazoa > Chordata > Mammalia > Carnivora > Felidae > Lynx > Lynx canadensis. The sequence continues at coordinate 111,682,640 of NC_044310.1, forward strand.
TTGGGATTTTGGCTGGGGATGGGCGGGGGAGATGGTGCTGGCGAGCGCCTTTGTTCCCCACCAAACTGAGCTCTGTCGTCAGGGGGCTCAGCAGCTCTCCCTCCCTTTGTCCTCCAGCCTTCCCGCTTCCGAGCAAAGCTGTTAACTTATGACCTCCCAGACGCTAAGTCGCACTTGCTGTCGGAACACAGTCCGTCAGGCCTCTCCACTTTTGCAAGCCAGATTCGGGGGCTCTGTTTGGCCGGCGAGCCGCCCCTCCGCCCTGGCTCCCTCCCGCCAGCCCGTGGAGCGCGCACCGCCTCGCCGCCCTTCCTACCCTCTTCCGTGGGCCTCTCGTCTGCGCTTGGCTCCGGAGACTCCGTTCTGCTAATCCTCTGGCGGTTTTCTGGGTTATTTAGGCAGGTGTAGGTGGAATCTAAGTGATCAGCAGGACGAGCGGTGAGCCCAGCATCCTCCTACGCCGCCATCTTTCTAAGCTCTCGGGTTTGGGCTTGTTGAATTTCTTGAATTTACAAAGTTAAAATGTTTGTCAGTTTGGAAAATTTTTAAACATTCTTTTTTAAATATTCTCCTTTTCTCAGAAATTCTAGTTATACATTTTTTTGTCCTATTTGAAGTTGTTTATAATTTCTCCTGAAAGATTTATTTTCAGTATCTTTACTCTCAGTGTTTCCCTTTGGATAGTTTTTATTTATTTTTAAGACCAATATTCTTTTCTTCTAAAGTGTCTAATGTTTTCATTTCATCCAGTGTACTTTTAATTTTAGATATTACATTTTCATTCCAAGAAATTTGATTTGGATTGTTTTATATTTTCAAGTTTTTATATATTTAAGCATTTCTCTACTTTCTTGAGCATATATAATATACTTTTATATAACTGGTTTGATATCATTATCTACTAATTCTATCATCTAATTTTGACATCTATTTCTATTGATTGAATTTTCTCTTCATTATTTCCTGCTTCTTTGCATGCCTGGTAATTTTTATTGGATTACAGACATTGTGAATTTTACATCATTGGTGGCTGGATACTTTTGTTTTGTGTAAATACTATAGAGCTTTGCTCTGAGATGCAGTTATGCAACTTGAAAGGAAGTTAATCCTTTCAAAGCTCACTTTTGAGCTTTGCAATACAGGTTGGGAGTAACCTTTTGTTTAGGGATAATTTGGTACCACTTCTGAAACAATACCCATCTCTACATGACTCTACATGACTTGTGAGGCTTTTTCCCTCTCTCTGGTTGTTAGTTTTTCAAATTGTTGGCCCTTATGAACCCTGGGGATTACTCCTCAGGTCTTTTATACTAGTTAATTTACATGTCCTTGAGTAGTTGCCTTCCATGTATGTGTTGATCAGTATTTAGCTGGGTATTCAAGAAAAATGAAATGGTTTTCTTCTTTTTGGTTTTTTTTTTTTTTTTTTTACTCTTTTTAATGTTTTCAGATAGAGATGATGTCAAAATGCTTAAACTCTGCAGTTTTTAACTGTAATTGTCACAAAATGACTAGAATGGCAAAGTAATTAGGTTATTATTGAGTTTTGGATGATAGGATTTGCGTGGCCAAAAATTGTGAGCAGGAAATCAATTAGGAAGCTGATGGGGAATTCTGAACAAGAGATATTGAGTTCTTGAGCCAAGATAGAGAGATTGGTTAGAGAGAGAGAGAGATTTGAGAGAATCCAAGGATGTGGATCTTATTGAACTTGGTAACTGGGGGTATAAGATGAGGGACTGAAGAAATTGATTAATGGATTGAGCAACTGTGTTGAAAGTAGTATACTAAGTTTCCCCATTACATCATTAGCTAATAATCACACAATTTTATTTCTATATAATCTTGCTCTAATTTTTTAAATTAAAGGCAATACATCCACATGATGTTAAAATGGATTTGTAAATTCTCATAACATGGATAAGCTGTTACTTTCTCGAGTGCTCCTAATTTTTATCCCCTGTCTGATTCTCTAGGGGCAATAACTTTTAAATATGTTTGCCTGAATATCTTCTGATGATTCTTTACACATGTACAAATCATATGTTCGTATGGCTACTTAAGTTATTTTGAATGAATACAAGTCCACTGATTTTTATGCTATGGTGAATACGGTGATTTTGCTCATGCCCCTCTCACTGCCCTCCCCCCATATCTTCCTGTTTCTTTTCTTTTATTATAATTAGGTCCTTCTTAGTTCCCCCACTTCCCCTCTGCAGCTTCAAGCTACATCCCCAGGCATATAATTCTTCCCACCAATCATATGGAAAGTGTTTCTTGGCTCATTCATTTTTAAGAAAATGTTGATAACATTTTGAGTTTTATTTCTTTTTTTTTTTTAATTTTTTTTTCAAAGTTTATTCATTTTTGGGACAGAAAGAGACAGAGCATGAACGGGGGAGGGGCAGAGAGAGAGGGAGACACAGAATCGGAAACAGGCTCCAGGCTCCGAGCCATCAGCCCAGAGCCTGACGCGGGGCTCGAACTCACAGACTGCGAGATCGTGACCTGGCTGAAGTCAGACGCTTAACCGACTGCGCCACCCAGGCGCCCCTTGAGTTTTATTTCTAACATTAATTTAGGTACTAGGTTTTTGTTCCAAGTAACTATTTTAAAATGCAGATGTGGCTATAATATGACGGTTTACTATTATTTTATTATTCTGATTTGTGAGGGAGTTCAATACGTAGGCATTCTCTGTCATCTCTAGTGCATTTAGTAGAGTGGAGTTTCTTTTCTTGTTTTCTAACCCCATCATCTGTCATTAGTATATTACGAAGTTTATCAAGTTCTAATGAGCTCTAGCTATTTTATCATATTCTGCTATCTTTCTGCCAGAGACCTTTCTCTCTCTCATAGACTTCCATACTCCTGTTTTAATTTACATTCATTATTTCTGAGTCTGCTTCATAACGGCCTTCCTGAAACTTCCTTTAGTAGCTCTTCTGGGTTAAATCCATCCGTTCATGGATTACACATGTATCTGATTATTTATGTAGTCTCTTGTTTTGCTGGAGTACTTCCTCAAGTAACTTTCCAATCAAGAATAGGAGAAGAATAAAATTTCTGAATTTTTGAATGTATGTATATGCTGTATTCACCAAGTATACTATACTGATTATTTAGCTAAGTATAGAAAGCTATGATAAAAATTATTTTTACTCTGATCACTTAAATCACTGCTATCTTATAACATCCAGTATTTCTGATAATAAGTCTGATGCCAGTAGGATTGTTTCTCCTTGATAGGAATTTTTTTTCCCTTCTTCCAGGAGCTTTGTTCATTGTGTTTGAGAAATTTGTAATGATATGTCTAAATTAAAAAAAAAAATAGTTCTTTTTTGGGAACTCTATAAATAAACTTTTTAATGGGAAGTCTCATGACCTTGTTCACCTCTGTTACTCAGAAGTTGGAATTCCTGGGTTGATTGTCCTTGCCTTTGTATTTTGTCTAATATTTGCTTTTTTTCTTTTTGCCAAAAGCTAGATATCCTTGACTTTATTTTCAAATTATTCCTAATATCTAACAATCATAGTTTGTAAAAATCTTTCAGTTCTCTGATATTCATTTTGTTGTTGTATTTGGATTTTTCCCTAAAAAATACTGATTAGAAGATATATTTTGTTATTTATTCATTTACTCATTTACTTTTGTTTCATGATTACTCTGTTTCCTTTAGGGCTGTTGTCCCTGTCTTTACCACCATGTCTTTCCCTCACATTGTAGGCTGTCCACAAATATCCTTTTTTTTAAAAGAATAAAATTAAGGTTTTTTTAAATTTTTATTTAAAAAAAAATTTTAACGTTTATTTATTTTTGAGACAGAGAGGGACAGAGCATGAACAGAGGAGGGTCAGAGAGAGAGGGAGACACAGAATGTGAAACAGGCTCCAGGCTCTGACCTGTCAGCACATAGCCCGACACGGGGCTTGAACTCATGGACTGCGAGATCATGACCTGAGCCGAAGTTGGATGCCTAACTGGCTGAGCCACCCAGGCGCCCCTAATGCTTATTTATTTTTGATACAGAGAGACAGAGCATGAGTGGGGGAGGGGTAGAGAGAGAGAGGGAGACACAGAATCTAAAGCAGGCTCCAGGCCTTGAGCTCTCAGCACAGAGCCCAACTCTGAACTCATGAACCATAAGATCATGACCTGAGCCGAAGTCGGATGCTTAACCGACTGAGCCACCCAGGCACGCCCCCCTCAAATATCTCTTTATCATATGAAAATATTATATAGAAGATATAAAATCAAGTGTGTTACTCATCATGCCTGGTGTAAGTGGATTGAATTCTTCCCCTAAAAGAAAAAGAGCAAATATTGGGTTAAATAACATCTATGTGCTGTTTATAATTATAAATAAAAATGAAAAAGAACATTTGAAAATGGAAAGGTGGAAGAGTTAACAAACAAATACAAATTAGAAGAAAGTACACGTGGTACTATACATTTTATGTGGACTATATTTTAAGCTTTTAACACTAAACAGGGTAAAGAGCAATATCACACGATAGGATAACATACATAGACTGTTTAGAACAGAGCCTAGTGTGCTCAGTATTCTTATGTTATAATGTTATGTTATGTTGTTATGTTATGTTGTTATATTATGCTATGTTATGTTATGTAAAGGAATTATCATAACTTTTTGTGTGCTAAAGAGTTCATAGATAAACTTTCACCAATTTGTTATGAAAATCTAAAGAGATATTGATCAACATGCAATAATTATTGTGAAGGATTTCCATATACCCAGTAAGAAAGTTAAAGAAGTATAAATTATAATTAGGGTTTTCTCATATGGGCATTTTGAATCGAAACTGCTTCCCAAAACTCTTCGTAAACTGGTAGAGTTTGAACACTAAACTTCTCTGCCTCTTGGCAAGGGAGAAATAATTTGGTAAGTAGAAGATAAGATTTGAAAAAGAAGTAAAAGGTATGCAGGTAAAAGGAGAAAATATTTTCCTGAGACTATAAGAAGGTGAGAGGTAAGGAGTGGAGCTAAGGGAGGGATGGAGGGCAGTACCAGCAAGGACCTTGAAGTCTTTCCTGAGACAGTTGTTGCAGATGAGAGAAGGCCCTCTACCCAGGAAGGTTTCATGGTTGGAAGGGTTACTGTTAAAGGCATTATTCCAAGAAGCCATGTGGTGGCTGAATTATTTCCCATGATCTGCCAAACTTTGTCCTGTGTGATGTCTTCCCATCACCTCTACTTAGGGACCTGGACCATTCTTTCTTTGGCACCATATGTTTACTTCGTCAACACCAACGACCTCATCCACGACTACCTGGGGGAAATGGTACCTCCCTTTGCTGCCAGACCCAAGTGGGATGTGTGTGTCTGTGTGTGTGTATTTTGGAGCATCACAGTTGACTTATGAAATTTAGGAGAAGCTGCTGAACAACTTCACTTGGGTGGGCTTGTAGACCCAAGCTTAGAACCCAATGAGTGAGGGAATTGTTAATGCAAATTCTATTGCCTACTCTGTGCCATTTACTAAGTGTAACCACAGGACAGTTTCATAAACACTTTGAATTTCCTTGTGCATAAAATAGGAATAATGATTTCTACTTCTCAGGGTTGTCATGGGAGTAATATGTGGAATAATATATATTGTGTTTCTTATAGCCTGTCTGGAACTTGAGAGATGATCAATAAATTATAAACATTATTATACTAAAAGTTCTTAGTTTTAAATACCCTGCTTAATCTTCATCAGATTTATTCTGATTTCTCTTTAAGTACTAAGGACATAGACTATCATCTCTTTCCACAATGATGGTAATAGGTTAAATGTATCTTTCTATAGGAATGTTCTTGTGCTTTATTGTTAGTAAGAAAGCCAGCCATTTTTTTTTTTTTGGCTCAAGTTTTATTGAGTGTTCCAGTCTGGTACTTTTAAAATCCAGTGTTTACCTAACTGTATTCTCCAAAATGCAGTCCCACACGATAGACCTTAGAAAAATTATCTTCATGGTCAATGGGTATGAATAATTTGTATGCTGTATATGACATTTTCCTTTATCCTGCTCCTCTGCAGAGGCTCTGAACATGTAAATATATTAAAGACAAAACTTTGCTTAGTCCAAAAGTTTTAAAACGACTTCAAATATAGAACTAATTTTCCTCCATGAAATATCTAGTAACATTCTAAGGACGCATTGTTCCATGGGTCACATTTTGGGAAATGCATCACTAAATAAAGCTAATGTTTTCAATATGTTCACTGGCAGCATTAGAGTCAGAAAGCAAGGAGTTGTGCTTTGGGTAGTGACTGCCACTAGCCAATACTTTCAGCTTCATGGAAGGATCTGTCACTGTTGATCTAGACTGCTTTGATATCTTGCTCTTTAAGATGATTGATGCATGAAATGATTTCACATTACCCTGCATTAGCAAAGATTTGTTCTGACATTCCACTGGGAGTCAATCAGAAATCCAATTTGAAGTTAAGTCAATAAACTCCTGGTTCCTCACTATCTCTTATTTATTAATAGTATTAATGGGATCCAAAAGCCTTTCTTGTTCTTTTCAAATCCTGACAATATAAAGTTGTACATCTTATCTATAAGATCCCACTCTTTTCTAAGTATATTGCCTCACATATAATGCTCACATGATTCTATGGTAGTATCCAATTTAACAGACAAAGAAACAAAGGCTAAGAGGGTTTTCAAAGCTTATTTATTCTCAAATAGCAAGTAGAGCCATAATTCAAATACACATATTTCTGACCCAATCATAATATACTATTTTCCACTCCACACCATATCCTTTCAGAAAACCATATCTGCTCACCTTTATTGGGTAAATAAATACAAACATGCTGTGCAACAAACTACCCAAACACTAAGTAATTTAAAAGAAACAATTATCCTCATAGATAAATTGGCTAATCTAGCTTGCACTTTGCTCTGTGAGTCTATTGCCCTTTGAAAAGGCCAGCAGACTAGCTGGGGCAGATTCTTTTCATGGTAATGGCAGAGACCCAAGAAAGTAAGAAAATCACAAATATGCTTTACAAGCTTTGATCACTTCATGTTCAATAACATTCTATTGGTTGAAGCAAGTCACATAGCCAAACCCAGAGCCAAGGAACAGGAGGTTATACTCTACTTTAATAATAGAAAGAACTAGAAAGCCACATGTCCTGCAGTACAGTATGTTCACAGGTTTGGGGGACTAGGATGTGAACATCCTTGGGGTCTTCATTCTGCCACAGTGTGCCATATATATGACATTCTAATAGGCGTTTAGTGGTATTTCACTGTGGTTTTAATTGTATCTCCCTAATCATTAATTATGTTGATAATCTTTGTGTGTGTTATTTGGAATATATGTATTTTCTCTGGTGAAGTATCTGTTTAAACTTTTGCCAGTTACATATATTAGGTCTACACTTTCCTTATTATTGAGTTTTGAGAAGTATTTATATAGTGTGGATACAAGTCATTTGTTGGATGTATGAAGTGAAAATATTTTTTCAGCTATGTGGCCTGCTATTTTCATTCTCTTAAGGATATCTTTTAAACATCAGAAGTTCTTAATTTCAATGACATGCAATTGATGAATTTTTAATCATTCTTTTGGCATAGTATTAACAAACTTTTGCCCAACTCAAGTTCATGAAAGTTGTCTCTGATGTTCTTTGTTTGTTTTTCCTCATGTATTTATAAATATTTATTGAATACCCGGGCATAATGTGGAACTCCTAAAAAAAGAATGCACGTGAATATAGTGTTCATATGCTAGTGATGAAGATAGATACCAAAGAAATAATTACACACAATTATGTTATTACAGGTATGATAAGCACTGTGAAGATAGAATTGCATAGATTCAGAAGAAAAGCCTTGTCTGGAGTATCAGGAAAGACTTCTTGAAGGAAGTGGTATAGAAAGGAAAAGGGCAATGGTTTTTAAACTATTTTGCAACATGAGCTACATAAAGTAAACACATTCTTCTAAATGGAGTAGTTTGATTTTTTTTCTCCCAACGGGAAGAAACAAATTTAATGAATGGAGAAGATTTTCTCACTTCTAGGTTTTCCTTCCATAATATATTTTTATTTATTTTTATCTATTTATTTATTTTATTTAAATCCAAGCTAGTTAACATATAGTGTAATAATGGTTTCAGAGGTAGAATTTGGTGATTCATCACTTACATATAACACCCAGTGCTCATCCAAACAAGTGCTTTCCTTAATGCCCATCACCCATTTAGACCACTCCCCACCCAACACCCTTCCAGCAACTCTCAGTTTGTTCTCTGTATTTAAGAGTCTCTTATGGCTTGCCTCTCTCTGTTTTTATTATTTTTCCTTCCCTTCCCCACAGAGAAGGAAATAATCAACAAAGCTAAAAGGCAACCAATGGAGTGGGAGAAGATATTTGCAAAGAATATATTGGATTCTTTGGGGTTAGCATCCAAAATCTATAAGGAACTTATCAAACTCAACAGTGAATAAGTAAATAATCCAGTGAAGAAATGAGCAAAAGATGTGAACATCTTTCCAAAAAAGACATCCAGATGGCTAACAGACACATGAAAAAATGTTCAACATCACTCATTAGCAGGGAAATACAAATCAAAACCACGATGAGATACCACCTCACACACACCTGTCAGAATGGCTAAAATGAACAACTCAGGAAACAACAGATGTTGGTGAGGATGTGGAGAAAAGGGAACACTTTTGCACTATTGGTGGGAATACAAACTGATAGCCCCTGGGGAGAATGGTATGGTGGTTCCTCAAAAAGTTAAAAATGGAGCTACCCTATGACCCAGCAATTGTACTACTAGGTATTTATCCAAAGGATACAAAAACACTGATTCGAAGGGGCACATTAACCCTGATATTGATAGCAGCACTATTGACAATAGCCAAATTATGGAAAGAGCCCAAATGTCCATCGATTGATGAATGGATAAAGAAGATATGGTATATATATATATATATACAATGGAATATTACTCAGTGACCCAAAAGAATGAAATCTTGCCATTTCCAACAATGTGGATGGAACTAGAATGTATTATGTGAAGTGAAATATGTCAGTCAGAGAAAGACAAATAGATAATTTCACTCATATGTAGAATTTAAGAAGCAAAACAGATGAACATCGGGGAAGGAAAGGAAAGGAAAATGTGATGTTTTATTTTAGAAGTTTCACAGTTTTAGGGGCGCCTGAGTGGCTCAGTCGGCTAAGCGCCAGACTTAGTGTCAGGTCATGACCTCACAGGTTCGTGAGTTCGAGCCAGGCGTCTGGCTCTGTGCTGACAGCTCAGAGCCTGGAGCCTACTTCAGATTCTTTGTCTCCCTCTTTCTCTGCCCCTCCCCTGCTCATGCTCTGTCTCTCTCTATCTCTCAAAAATAAATGTTAAAAAAATTAAAAAAAAATCTTTTCTTTCTTCATTAAGTCATCTTCATCTCTGTCAAAAATCAATTCACAATAGAAATGTGAGTCAGTTTTTGAGCAGTCTATTCCATTCTATTTTTCCCCAATAATATGTTTTTTACTGTAGTTTTACCTTATTAGGTAACATGAATATTGCAACTTTGTTTTTTAGAATAGTTTTGGCTATTCTACTTTCTTTTCTTGTCAATAAGAATCATAGATTCAACTTTTCAGTCATGTACTGAATCATGTATAGAATGTTGATATTTTGACTCTGTTTCCTGGGACCTTAGTTCCAGTAAAGTTTTAGATTCTTGGGAAATTTCTACATAGACAATTATGCAATATATGCATAGAAACAGTTTTGTTTCTTTCTTTGCATATCTGTATGCCTTTCATTTCTTTTTGTTGATTTATTGGACCAAACAATACCTTTGGTGCAATATTAAACAAAAAAATACATCCTTGGGCTGTTCTCAATTTTATAGGGAAAGAAGTCAATCCTCCACTATTAAATATGAAATTAACTGTAGTGTTGATTTTTTTTTTTTTTTTTTTTGCCTGTGTCATTAGCTTGAGAAAGTTTTCTTCTATTCCTAAATTCCAGTCTTCTGGAAGATTTTTGTTTGTTTGTTTTGTTTTTTATAAATGGATATTGAATGTTGTCAAAGACTTCTTTTTCACATAAAAGGCTTCTTTGTCTATTGATAGAATGAATTATACTGATTGAACTTAGCATGTTGAACCACCCTTAAATTTTTGGAATAAATCACATTTGGTAACAATGTATCATCTGTTTAATGAAATGTTGGAATTGATTTGCTAGTATATTGTTGAGGATTTTGCATCTATGTTCATGTGGGATATTGCTTTTTAGTTTTTTCTTATAATTCCATTATGTTGTGTCACAGTAACACTTGTACTAATAAAATATACTAAGAAGTGGTATTCATTTTTTATGTTCTAAAAATAGTTGCATAAAATTGGTATTATTGCCTTCTTAAGAATGTGGTAAAATTCAATGGTGAAACCATCTGGGCCTGGAGTTTTCTTTCTGGAATGTTTTTATGACAAGCATAATTTCTTTAATATATATTTTGCTATCCAATTCATCTATGCTTTCCTGAGTAACTACAATATTTGAGGGCACTTTTCAGATTCATCTAATGAGTCAAATTTATGAGCACAGAATTTGAGTATTTCCTAATTATCCTTTTAAAAGTCTGTAGAGGGGCGCCTGGGTGGCGCAGTCGGTTAAGCATCCGACTTCAGCCAGGTCACGATCTCGCGGTCGGGGAGTTCGAGCCCCGCGTCAAGCTCTGGGCTGATGGCTCAGAGCCTGGAGCCTGTTTCCGATTCTGTGTCTCCCTCTCTCTCTGCTCCTCCCCCGTTCATGCTCTGTCTCTCTCTGTCCCAAAAATAAATAAACGTTGAAAAAAAAAAAGTCTGTAGAATGTGCAATGATGCAGTGAGGGATGTGTTCTTTTCATTCACGTTTGAAATTTGTGTGTGTGTGTGTGTGTGTGTGTGTGTGTGTTTAATTGGCTAGTCTGGCTAGTGATTTATCATTTTTTATTCATTTTTTTAAAGCTCCAATTTCTCATTTTATTATCTATTTTTTTGGAGGGGAGGTCTCAATTTATTGATTTCTACTAATATTTTTTTTAAGTTTATTTAATCTAAGAGAGAGGGAGAGAGTGCGCGCACATGCGTGCATTAGCAGGGGAGGGGTAGAGACAGAGAGAGACAGAGAGACAGAGAGAGAGAATCCCAAGCAGGCTCTGCATTGTCAGCATGGAACCTCAGGAGTGGCTCCATCCCAAGAGCCATGAGATCATGACCTGAGCCAAAACCAGGAGTTGGACACTCAACCCACTGGGCCACCCAGGTGCCCCTCTGCTAATGTTATTATTTAATTTCTTCTGCTTACTTTGGGTTTAATTTGAGTTTTAGAAAAAAATTTTCTAAGGTACTTTGATTATTGGTTTGAGATTTTACTTCTTTATAACTTAATGTTATAAATTTTCCTGTAAACACTGTTTAGCTACATTCAACAGGGTAAAATTTTTGATATGTCTTGCATTTTCCTTTTCATAAACTTTTCATTTCAAATGATTTTCTCATTTTCCTTGAGATTTCTTCTTTAACCATTAGCTATTTAGAAATGTGTTATTTAATTTACAAATATTTAGGGATTTTCCAGATATCTTGATTTCTTCTCTAATTCTGTTGTCATCCAGGAACACACTCTACACAATCTGAATTTCTTGTAAATTCAAGAATTTAAGGTTTATTTTTTTGAGACAAAATTAGAGAATACATTTTGTATTGTAAAATTTTTTTTCCATATGCATTTGAAAAAAATGTGAATTCTGTTGTTTTGGGGTAAAATGTTCTATAAATATCAGTTCCAGTTAATTAGTGACACTACTCAGGTCATCTGTATTCTTACATTCTATGTACTTTTTCTGCAACTTTCTGAGAGGTAAGTATTGGATATTTGCTAATATTTGAGGATTGTTTGTGTCTTCTTTCAGATATATCATTTTTTGCTTAATTTATATTGGAATCTCTTTTTAAGTGTGTAAGCATTTAGGATTGTTGTGTCCTCTTTGACAATTGACCTTTCTATCATTATATGATGTTCCTTTTTATCTTTGTTAGTATTCTTTTTTAAGTGCACTTTTATAAATATTAATATACCTTATCCAACTTTCTCCTGGTTACTGTTTATATAGTATTCGTGTTTTCGTACTTTCACTTTTAAAAAAAAATTTTTTTAATGTTTATTTATTTTTGAGACAGAGAGAGACAGAGCATGAATGGGGGAGGGGCAGAGAGAGAGGGAGACACAGAATCACAAGCAGGCTCAGAGCCTGACGCGGGGCTCAAACTCACGAACTGTGAGATGTGGCCTGAGCTGAAGTAAGACGCTCAACCGACTGAGCCACCCAGGCGCCCCACGTACTTTCACTTTTAACTTAGTTTTGTATTTATATTTGAAGTGTGTTTATTGTAAACAGATGCTCTTTTCTTAATTCAACTCATCAATATTTGTCTTTATGCTGTGCTTATGCCATTGCTATTTAATGTAATTATTGATAATATTAGATGAAAATCTTTTATCTTTTTATATCTTAGTAAGCTATATCATAAGTTAATATCTGTGAGCTGTCTTCTATAGTTTCATTGCACTTCATTTTATTTTCCCTTTCTTCTCTTTATTCGGATTAAATGTTCATTTTTAGGATTCCATTTTATCTCTACTATTGGCTTAATGTTTACACTTTTTTCAAAATTGTTTTAGTGATAACCTTTGTGTTTAATTTTTAACTAATCAGCATATATCTTCAAATAACATTGTATACCTTATCTCTTATAAGCTGTACATTGTACCTTACAATTATTAATTCTCATCATTTGTGCTATTTTTCTCATACATTTTACTTTTACAGATGTTACAATCATATAATACATTGCTACTAGTTTGGCTTTAGACAGTTGCTTTTTAAAGCTATTAAAATAAGAAATAAATGAATGTTGTAGTTACCTTCATTGATTTTATTTATAGCACAAAAATCACTTTGTGTAGATTTAAATTCTCTGCAGTGCAATTTTGGCTGATTAAAGAACATATTGCATATTCCTGTGGTGTAGATCTTTTTCTGAGAAAATGATTTATGTCTCTTTATTTGTCTTTCTGTTTAAAAATATATGTTGGCTGGATATATAATTTTGAATTAATAGCTTTTATTTTTCCTTTTAACACTTTAAAGATGCCATTCCCTCTTCATCTGCATTGTATAGTTTCTCATTACAAATCTGCTGTGATTCTTTTTTTTAATTTTTTTTTTAACATTTATTCATCTTTGAGAGACCGAGAAAGACAGAGCGTGAGTGGGGGAGGAGCAGAGAGAGAGGGAGACATAGAATCTGAAGCAGGCTCCAGGCTCTGAGCTGTCAGCACAGAGCCCCATGCAGGGCTCGAACTCACTGACTGCGAGAGCATGACCTGAGGTGAAGTCGGATGCTTAACCCACTGAGCCACCCAGGCGCCCCATGATCTGCTGTGATTCTTATCTCTCTGCCTGTGTAGATAATGTGCTTATCTTCATTTTCTCTGTATTGAATTTTCAGCATGCTGGATATATGTCTAGGTGTTTTCGGTTTTTGTTCTGTTGCTTATTTTCTTGGTGTTCTGTGAGGTTTTTGGAGCTATGGTGTGGCCATAGTTTAAATTTTTTTTTTTTGAAGATTATTTCCTCAAATATTATCTTCTACCCTATTATTTTTATTTTCTTCTGGGATTCCAATTACAGCTATGGTCCACCATTTGTTATTGTCCTACCACTTCTGTATGATTTGTCCCTTTATTTTTCCTCTATCATTTCTTTGTGTTTCTGTTTGTGTATTTCTATTGACTATCTCCAGTTTTCCTATTTCTTTCCTATCTGCTCTATCTCTAGACTGATGAGAGACTATCTGTCAAATGCAGGGGCGTCTGGGTGGCTCAGTCAGTTAAACATCTGACTCTTGATTTCAGCTCAGGTCACGATCTCATGGTTTCATGAGTTCAAGCCCCATGTTGGGCTCTGTGCTGACAGTGCAGAGCCTGCTTAAGATTTTCCCTCTCTCTCTGCCCCTTTCCTCCTTTCACTCTCTCTGTCTTTCTCAAAGATAAATAATAAATAAAAAACTTTAAAAAAACTTAAAAAAAAAGACTGTCAAATTCATTATTCACCTCTGTTGTAGTGTTTGGTGATTCTAACATTTTCTTTCGGTTTTTTATTAGAGTTTCTTCCAACATTACCCTTCTGTTCTTGGATGTTTAATACTTTTTCTTTTAGAGCATTTAAGAAATAAATCATAGCTATTAAATCCTGTTTCTCATATTTTCAAAATTAGTATCATATCTGAGTCTGGTTGTGTTGGTTGCTTTATTTCCTAACATTGTATTATTTTCCAGTGCTTATTATTATGCCTCATAATTTCTTATTGAAAGTTGGAAATATTTGCAGAGTTCAATAGAGACTGAGATAAATCCTTTTCTTAATCTGGAAATTAGCATGTTTTCCTTATGTTAAACCTTTAGTGTGGGGGTTGAGTCTGTCTCTTCAGGAGTTAATCTGGGTTGGGATTTAGTGTTACTATGGTTACTTTCAATGTACCACAGACTGGAAACTCCTTTAGCAATTTCTTGTGTGGGGGCAAGTTCTGGTTTGCTAGATGATTTTTCATTAAATCTATTCCACTCTCAGTTGTAGGTATTAATTTTGTGCTGTGTTTCAGAAAGAGACTTTCTCCATGCTCTTGACTCTGTCCCAGCAATAGAACAGTGGTAACTGTTGCTTCATTTTTGTTAATTTTGTATGGAGGTAGGATGGGTATATTATGTGTTTTTATTAATTCACTGTCGTTTCCCTCATTCTTGGGGCCTATGCCTTGTCAGCAATCCTTTCCTGCCCCTAGCTTCATGTCTGAGCCAGTATTTATTTTTGCACATCTCTCGGGCTAGTTTATTATTATTATTATTATTATTATTATTAACTTGTTTTATTTTTTATTTTTTTAAGTTTACATCCAAATTAGTTAGCATATAGTGCAACAATGATTTCAGGAGTAGATTCCTTAGTTCCTTTACCCATTTAGCCTATCCCCTCTCCCACAACCCCTCCCATAACCCTCAGTTTGTTCTCCATATTTATGAGTCTCTTATGTTTTGTCCCCCTCCCTGTTTTTATATTATTTTTGTTTCCCTTCCCTTATGTTCATCTGTTTTGTCTGTTAAAATCCTCATATGAGTGAAGTCATATGATTTTTGTCTTTCTCTGATGACCCAGCAATATTTAGGTATTTATCCAAAGGATAAAGGTGTGCTCTTTCGAAGGGACACATGCACCCCCATGTTTATAGCAGCACTATCAAAATAGTCAAAGTATGGAAAGAGCCCAACTGTCCATTGATGGATGAATGGATAGAGAATATGTGGTATATATATATACAATGGAGCATTACTCGGCGATCAAAAAGAATGAAATTTTGCCATTTGCAACTACATGGATGGATCAGACTAGTTTTTTAAATCCCTTTTCCTGCCCACAATAGGTTTTCTTCAGTTCTCTATAACTGAGAATGTCATTTTGTTTTGGCTTTTGCCCTTCTAATGTTGTTTAATCTTTGTGCCATAAGAGGAATAGGGAAGAATATAGGTAGGTTTTCGTGCCCTTCCTGCAGCTACTTCTTTTCCTTCCCTAAAATCTGTGCTGTGAGGGGGCATTTTATCACTATCCTCCTTCTCTAAATCTATCTATAGTCTATCTATCTATCTATCTATCTATCATCTATCTTATCTAATCTATCATCTACCTATCGTGGGCATACAATGAGAACCATGGAGAAGGGCCTTAAAGTGAATATAAATACCTCTTCTTTTTATGGAACCTGAGGTTCTATATTCTCTCACTAGGCCATACTCCTCATTGAACAATTAGCTAAAATTTTTATCTGTATTCTTCTTTTCAGTGTCGACCAGCATCTGTCCCAGGTAAGCAGGTGCTCACATCCTGTATCTCCTTGAAGGTGCCTGTCTTTTATTAGCTTTTGAGATAACTCAGTGCCCTGTGATGTTGGCTCTATGGTAGGTTAAAGAAGAGTTGCAAATCTTCAGATTTTTCAGTTTATTTTTCTTCTTGAAAAGGTGAGAGTGATACTCTTTCTAGCTTTTCATGGAAAAATTTTAGCAAAGAGTGACCCAATGATATTTTTGCCTCCATTTTCAACTAATTATAGGCATTCAAATAACCTGCCAATTGTTGTAAAGAAATACAAATCAAAGTCAATATACTTAAATTATCAAATTAATCAGGGCCTCTACACAGCCTTAGAGACATCCCAGGCATTTTCAGGGAATTAGGATACACCACAGTCTTGTTTCCACTTCTTTCTAAGCTTTATGAGCAATTTTCCTTCTAGTTTATGACTCCTCACTGCCACTGTCCATTTATGTCTCCCACTTTTTATATTTAAAGTGTGCTCTTTATAGTCAATATATGTAAGGCTGGTATTTGATTTTTAAATCTAATCTTATAATTTGTTTTTCAAATGCTAATTTGAGATTATTACATTTAAAGTGATTATTGATACTAATATTGATAGCCAATAGAAATCTATTATCTTTCTAATTGTTTTCTATTTGTTCCATTTGTCCTGTATTTTCTTCTATCGCTTCCTTCCCGGGGCTTATTTGAACATTAAAACATTTTTTATATCCTTAATTGACTTATTCCTCTTTTAAAAAATTGTCTTACATATTTTAAATACTCTAATTCTACTCCTAAGTAAAATGATACAATTGCTTATGTGGCATAGATCTCTTCTTTTTATGTGCCAATATCTATCTATCTATCTATCTATCTATCATCTATCTATCATCTATCATCATATATCATCTACCCATCTTTATTATTTTTATTAAAATATAATTGACATATAAAACTAAGTGTTATGCATACAATGTGTTCATTTGATACATCTTATATATGTTGTAATATGATTAGTTAACATCTCTATCATGTCACGTTATCATTTCTTTTTTGTAGTGGGAAAAATTAAGATCTAGTCTTTTAGTAACTTTGAAGTTTATAGCACAGTGTTATTGTCTAGAATCACTATGTTGCAGTTAGGTCTCCAGGACTTCCTTATCTACTAGTTGTGAGTTTGTAGCCTTAACCAAATTTCCCCAAATCCCCTACCCTCCTAGTCCCTGGTTATTACTATTCTATTTTCCATTTTTACAAGTTAGGCTTTTTTAGATTCCACATATAAGTAATATCATACAGTATTTATCTCTCTCTCTCTGACTAATCTCACTTAGTACAATGTCCTCAAGATCAATCCATGTTGTTGTAAATGGCAGAGTTGTAAATGGCAGAATTTCACTTTAGAATGGCTGAATAGTATTCCATTGTGTTTATATGCCATAACTTCTTCTTCTTCTTCTTCTTCTTCTTCTTCTTCTTCTTCTTCCTCTTCTTCTTCTCCTTCTTCTTCTTCTTTTTAGCATTTATTTATTTTTGAGAGACAGAGAGAGACAGAGCATGAGCTGGGGAGGGACACAGAGAGAGGGAGGCACAGAATCCAAAGCAGGCTCCAGGCTCTGAGTGGTCAGCACAGAGCCTGATGCGGGGCTCGAACTCACGAACCATGAGGTCATGACCTGAGCCAAAGGTGGTTGCTCAACCGACTGAGCCACCCAGGCACCCCTATATGCCATACCTTCTTTATCCATCCATCCACTGACAGATGCTTAGGTTGTTTACTCTCATCAACTATTGTGAATAATGCTGCAATAAACATAGAAGTGCATACATTTCTTTAATATCCTGTTTTTATTTCTTTTGAGTGTATATCCAGAAGTGAAATTGCAGGTTTGTATGGTAATTCTATTTTTAATTATCTTGGAAACCTTTCCATGGTGCCTGCACAATTTACCTTCCCACCAACAGTGTACTAGGATTCCTTTTTCTACAAACCCTTGCCAACACTTTTTATCTCGACTTCTTGATGATGGCTACCCTAACAGGTGTGAGTTGATAATGGTTTTGACTTGCATTTCCTTGGTGATTAAGCGATGCTGAACATCTTTTCATATCCATTTGGATGTCTTCTTTGGGAAAAATGTCTACTTAGTTCCTCTGCCCAATTTTTAATCAGGTTTAGTTCTTATTGAATTGTATGAATTCTTTGTATATTTTGGATATTAACCTCTTATCTAATATATAGCTTGCAAATATTTTCTCCCATTCCATAAGGTTGCTTTTAATTTTTTTTATTGTTTCTTTTGCTGTGCAGGAACTTTTTAGCTTGATGTAGTTTATTTTATATTTTATTTTTTGCTTATGCTTTTAGTTTAATATCCAAAAATATTGCCAAGACTAATGTCAAGGAGTTTTTTTACTATGTTTTCTTTTGGAAGTTTTATGGTATTAAGGTTATAAGTCTAGGTTATAAGTTTTTTGGTATGGGGTTATAAGTCTTTAATTGATTTTGTTAATTTTTTTTTTTTGTGACTGGTGTAAAGTAGGGGTCCAGTTTCATTTTTCTGCATGTGTTAGCCAGTTTTCCCATCACCATTTATTAACCAGACTATTCTTTCCTCATTGAGTTCCTTTGTCAAATATTAGTTGACCGTGCATGTAGGCATTTGTTTCTGGTCTCTCTTTTCTGTTCTATGGGTTTATGTGACTATTTTTATACCAGTACTATACTGTTTTGATTACTATAGTTTTGAAGTATAGTTTGAAATCAGGAAATGTGATGCCTCACACTTTGTTATTTTTTTTTTTTCCTCAGGATTACTTTGGCTATTCAGGGTCTCTTGTAGTTTCATACAAATTTCAGGATTGTATTTTCTATTTGTGTGGAAAAATGTCATTGGGATTTTGACTGAGATGCATTGATTTATAGATGGCTTTGAGTAGTATGGTAATTTTAATAGTACTAATTTTTCTGATCCATGAACACAAGATATCTGTCCATTTGCTTGTCTCTTCTTCAATTTATTTTATCAAGGTCTTATATTTTTTATTGTATACATATTTAATTTTCTTGGTAAAATTTATTCCTAAGTATTTTATTGTTCTTGATGTGATTGTGAATTGGGTAGTTTCCTTTACTCCTTTCTCAGTTGTTTCATTATTACTGTAAAGAAATGCAACTGAGTTCTATATGTTGATTTTATATTCTGCAAGTTTATTGAATTTGTTGATCAGTTCAAACAGTTTTTTGGTTGAATCTTTAGGGTTTTCTGTGTATAAGATCATATCATCTTCAAGTAATGACGAGTTCACTTTTCTCTTTCTAATTTGAATGTATTTATTTGTTTATCTTGCCTAATTGCTATAGCTATAACTTTTATTACTATGTTGACCCTTGTTTAGTTCCTTATTTTAGAAGAAAAGTTTTCAATTTTTTACACCCAAGTATAACACTTGTTGTGCGTTTGTCATATATGACCTTTATTATATTGAGGCATGTTCCTTCTGTACCTAGTTGGTTGAAGGATCTTGTCATAAAAGAATATTGTATTTTGTCAAATGCTTTTCCTGTATGTATTGAGATTTTTTATATGGTTTTCTTATATGATTTCTATCTTTCATTCTATTAATGTGGTATATCACATTTATTGATTTGCATATAGTGAAACATCCTTGTATCCCAATCATAAATCCCACTTGATCATTTGTATAAGTCTTTTAATATGTTGGTAAATTCAGTTTGTTAATGTTTTGCTGAGAATTTTTGCATCTATATTCATCAGGGATATTGGTCTACAGTTTTCTTTTCTAGTAGAGTTTTTATCTGGCTTTGATATCAGAGTAATTCTGACTTCACAAAACAAATTTGGAAGTGTTCTCTCTCTTCAATTTTTTTTAAAGAATTTGAAAAATATTGGCACTAATTTTTATTTAAATATTTTATGGAATTTTCCAGAGAAGCTATCTGGTCCCGGGGTTTTCTGTGTTGGGAGGTTTTTGATTACCGATTTCATCTTTTTTCTCATTACTGGTCTGTTTGGATTTTCTTTTTCTTTCTGATTCAGCCTTGGTAGGTTGTAGATTTCTGGAACTTATTTATTTCTTATGCATTATTTAATTTGTTGGTGTATAATTGTTCATAGTGGTCTCATGATTTTATGCATTTTTGTAGTATTAGTTGCAATGTCTCCTCTTTAATTTATGATTTTATATATTGAGTCTTATCTGCCTTTTCTTAGTCTCTCCAAAGGTATGTCAATTTTGTTTGTCTTTTTGATAATAACAACTGTTAGTTTTATTAATTTTTTTCTATTGTTTTCTGGTTTCTATTTCATTTTATTTACACTGTAATCTTTGTTATTTTTCTTCTGTTATATTTGGTCTTTGTTTTTTTTCTAATTTCTTGAGATGTAAAGTAAGATTGCTTATTTGAAATATTTCTATTTTCTTAATATATGGATTTATCACTATCGGTTTCCTTTTCAGATTGCTTTTGCAACATCCCATAGATTTGGATATATTGTGTTTCCACTTTCATTTGTTTCGAGCTTTTTAAAAATTTCATTTGATTTCTTTTTTGGCACCTGGTTGATCAGGAGTGTGTTTTTTAATTTCCACATATTTGTAGATTTTCCAGCTTTCCTTTTTTTTTTTTTTTTTTTTTTTTTGGTTGGTTGATTTCTAGTTTTATACCACTGTGGTTAGAAAAGATAGTTGGTATGATTTTACTCTTCCTGAATTTTCTAAGACTTGTTTTGTGTCTTATCATATGATGTATCCTGGAGAATGTTTCATGTGCATTTGAGAAGAATGTGTATTCTGTTGCTGTTGGATGGAATGTTCTATAAAAGTCTGTTAGGTCCATTTGGTCTAATGTCTAATGTATGGGTTAAGTACAGTTTTTCCTTGTTGATTTTCTGTCTGGATGACCTATTCATTGTTGAAAGTGGAGTAGTGAATTCCCCTACAATTTTGTATTACTGTCTATTTCTCCTTTAAATTTGTTAGGATTTAAATATATATATATATATATATATGTATATGTATATGTATATATATGTATGTATATATACATACATATATATACATACATATATATACATATATATATATATATATATATATATATATATATATATTTAGTGTCCGGATGTTGGGTGTGTATATATTTATGATTGTTATATCTCCTTGATGAATTGATCCCTTTATCATTCATTATATAATGGCTTTCTTTGTATCTTGTTACTGTTTTTTGGATTAAAGTCTGTTTTCTCTGACTTAAGTATAGTTAGCTTCACTTTCTTTTGGTTTCTACTTGCATGGAATATAATTTTCCATTCTTTCACATTGATCCTATGTGTGTTCTTAATTAAAGCTGAAGTGAAGCTCTTATAGGTAGCACATAGTTGGGTCTTGTTTTTTATTTTAATCCATTCATCCATTTTGTGCTATTTTTATTGGTTAATTCAATCTATTTATATTAGTGTAATTATTGACATGTAAGACTTACTAATGTGATATTATTAATTTAATTGCTTTCTGTTTTTTTTTTTTTGCATTTCTATTGTTTCTTTTCCCTTTGTTTCTATCCTTATAAATTAGTGGATTTCCATGGTAGTATGCTCTATTTCCCCTTTCTTATCTCTTGTGAATCTATTCTAGGTTTTTGCTTTGGGTCTCCATGAAACTTACAAAAAATATCTCATAGATAAAACAGGCCAGTTTAAGCTAATAGGATCTTGGGGCACCTGGGTAACTCAGTCGGTTACATGTCTGACTTTAGCTCAGGTCATGATCTTACAGCTCACATCAGGCTCTGTGCTGACAATTCAGAGCCTGGAGCTTACTTTAGATTCTGTCTCCCTCTTTCTCTTCCCCTCCCCCGCCCCATGCTCTCTCTCTCTCTCTGTCTTTCTCTCTCTCTCAAAAGTAAATAAACATTAAAAAAAATAATTAAGCTGATAGGAACTTAACTTTCATCACCTACAAAAGCTTCATCATTTTGCCACCATTTTTATATTTTTTAGTCACAATTTACCTTTTTATTTTGTGTATTTGTTAACAAATTATAGAAGCTATAGTTATCATTAATACTCCTTTACTTTGACCTGAAATTATAGTTAAGTGGTTACACATCATCCTATTACAGCGTTAGAATTTTTTAAGTCGGGCTGTATATTTACCTTTATCAGTGTGTTGTATACTTTTGTATGTTCTCATGTTGCTGATTGACAGACTTTCATGTCAGTTTGAAGGATTCCTTTCAGCATTTCTTGCATACCAGGTTTAGTGGTGATGCAGTCTTATAGCAGCTCTTCCTTTCCCCCTTACCCTTCTTCTTCTTCTTTTTCCTCTTCTTCCTCTTCCTCTTCTTTCTGAGAAATCTTATTTTCCATCATATCTGAAAGATAACTGCTGAATACAGTATTCTTGTCTGGAATTTTTTTCTTTCAACACTTTGAATATGTGATTCCAGTCTTTCCTGGCCTATAGTTTCTGCTGAGAAATCTGCTAGTAGCCTAGTGGGGGTTCCTTTGTGTGTTATAATACTTTTTTTCCTTGGCCTCTTTAGAATTCTCTGTTTACCTTTGATTTTTGACATATTCATTATAATGCGTAGGACAATGTCCCACCTCAGTACTCTGGGTGCTGCTGTAGAGAAGAATATTTCTTCAGCCATGTTCTGCTGTCCAAATTCATATTTATGTTTGCTCGAGTGGTGTGCTAGAATCTCCTCTTGGGAAGACAAGACTGAAACAAATTCTCTCTTGTGCTTGGATAATTTCCTAGGTTGACACTCTCCATGTTTCTTCCTGACTGGAGTGACAGGCATTGGGACAGATTCACTGTCCTTACTTGCTTGACCACCCATACTGAGATCTCTGTGCTTACTAGTAGATGCACTGGTGGGCAAGACTCCTCTTGGGCCCCTTGGCATATGGTTCTGGATCTCACAACTTCCACAGTGGCTCTTTTGCTCATGGATAATTGTCTAATTGTTAAAGGAGAAAGGCAAAAGGAGGAATGTCTGGTGCCACCATTATGCTGATGTCACTCATCAGAATCTTCTAATAGTATTTCCCTAAATCCTCCCATCCACAACTTATGCCATTTTTGTCATATATTTCACTTTTATATACACTTTACTTTTTAAGTTTTTATTTAAATTCCAGTATAGTTAACATACAGCATATTATTAGTTTCAGGTGTACCATATAGTGATTGAACATTTCCATACAATACCTGGTGCTCATCATGAGTGCACTCCTTAATCCCCATCACCTATTTAATGTGTCCTTCTGCCTACCTCCCCCTCTGTAACCATTAGATTATTCTCTATGATTAAGAGTCTATTTCTTAGTTTGCCTCTTTCCCTCTCTGTCTCTGGCTCCCCTTTTTCCCTTTTGTTCATTTATTTTTTTTCCTAAATCCCACCCATGAGTGAAATCATATGATATTTGTGTCTCTGACTTATTTTGCTTAGCATAATATGACTGTTATATATACTTAAATTTTTTTACATGTTTATTTATTTTTGACAGATAGAGAGCAAGCAGGGGAGGGGCAGAGAAAGAGGGAGACACAGAATCTGAAGCAGGCTCCAGGCTCTGAGCTATCAGCACAGAGCCCAAGAAGGGGCTCAAACCCACCAGCTGTGAGATCGTGACCTGAACTGAAGTCAGACGCTTAACTGACTGAGCCACCCAGGTGCCCCTACATATATACCTTAAACACATAAGATTTTTTTTTTACTATTTTTGCCTTAAAGAGTCACTTATTTTTAAGAATTTAAAGAAATTAAAGAAATTAAAAATAAAGAAAATGATTTTTTATTTTACCTCTACTTACTCTATCTCCAATGCTTTTCATTTCTTTATGTAGTGCCAAGTTTCTGTCAAATATCATATTCTTTCCGTCTGAATAACTTTTTTAAAAATCATTTCTTATAAAGTATGTTAGTCTACAGTGCGCTACCTCAGTTTTTGTTTGTCTGAGAATATCTCATTTCTCCTTCACTTTTGAAGTACATTTTTACTGGGTACAGAATTTTGGATTGATGTCCCCCCCCCAAACTTTGAAGGTGTCACTCCATTGTCTTCTTGCTTGCATTATTATCAATGATAAATCTTATGTAATTAATGTCCTTGATCTCCTGTAGGCAATGTTCTTTGTTTTCTCTGCCTGTACTCAAGATTTTCTTTTTGTCATTGGTTGCAGCAGTTTGAATATAATATTCCTAGTTGTGGTTTATTTGATATTTATGCTGCCTACTGTCTTTGAGCTATTTAGATTTTTGTTTTGCTGTCTGCCACAAATTTTAGAAAAATCTTGGCACTTATTTCTTCTTTCTGATTTCCTCTTCTCTTTTTGGGATCTAATTGTTTGTATATTTTGTGTGCTCTATTTTTGTTGTTGTTGTTTTACTTTTTGCTCATTTGTGTTTCAGCTGAGTAATTTCTAGTGACCTGTCTTTAAGTTCTCTCATACTTTTTTGGCTATGCTGACAACACTAATAGGCCTGTTGAGATCTTCTTTTAATATATAATCTCTGTTACTGTATTTTAGATTGCTGACATTTTCATATTATTTCTAATGGTTTACATTTCTTTGATGAAATTGCCTATCTGATTATTCATGTCATCTATTTTTTCTACCTTTTCTAACAGAGCCTGATACTTCCTTTCCTAAGAGCACCTGATGAGATTAATGGAGGAAAAACCTACACAAATCTGGATCATATCCATTTTTGATACTTATTATTGCTTTGTTTCTTCAGGCTATGTTTTTTTCTTGCCTTTTGGCATGTCCCATATTTTTTGCTGTTGTTAAAAGTCAGACATGTTGTATACTTAAGTAAATATTTTTGTGCTGGAAGAAAAGCAAGCTTTTGTCTCCTGTTGATTTCAGTGTGGGAAGGTTTGTGTTATCCAGTTGAAAATGAAGTTTTTTTGAAGTTTGTTGTTACTTTTACTGTCCTCATGCATCAGAGACTTCTGCTTCTACCAGTGCAATGTTGTGTTTAGTGCATGAGCTAATAAACCACAGCATTTTCCTCAAAACCTGCTCCTATTTTGGCTCTAGTTCTACCTACTAAACTCTGTATCTTTACTTTGTACTGCATGTCAGATAAAATCTTTCTCTCACGGTGCTCCTAGCCCTATCCCTTCATTTTTACTCAGAGCTTGTTAGTGCAATGTGGGAAGTAAGAGTGAGGGTATTCTCTGAAGTTATAATTCAACCTTCCTTCTAGACAGTCATTGAGTCTGTGTCTTGCGGCTATGGCTTTCACAAGTTTTTCTACCCGTTCTCCCAAAGATCATATGGGCATAGCATGTATGTGCACCCTTCTTCCATGGGTAGATTTTTTTCCCCCTATTCCCTTCCACCAGTTGTAGTAGGTATTCTCAAGTGCCCTTGGGCTACTGTTTTTGTTACCTTTTCTCCTGTAGATTAATGTTTCTATTCTGTAAGGAAGACAGAAAAATGGTTGTGGATGGATCTCAGCAATACCTACTGCCCCATATCCCCCAGCCAGCTCTGTGGGGGAGCCTTCTCAGGGTTCTCTGATTTTCCTTGTGAATGCCTGATGGGGTCCTGGAGGAAATGCTTTCAAGAGGGTGTGTACCTATAATTAAGAGTCTGTTTCTTAAAAAAAATTTTTAAGGTTTATTTATTTTTCAGAGACAGAAAGAGACAAAGCATGAGTTGGGGAGGGGCAGAGAGAGAGGGTACACAGAATCCAAAGCAGGCGCCAGGCTCCCAGCCCGCCGCGGGGCTCGAACTCATGAACCACGAGATCATGACCTGAGCTGAAGTCAGTTGCTTAACCAACTGAGCCACCCAGGCGCCCCAAGAGTCTGTTTCTTGACTGTACACCTGAAACTAATATAATAGTGTGTGTTAACTAACTAGAATTAAAGTGAAAACTTAAAATTAGAAATAAAAATTAATTAATTAATTTAACTAAATAAATTAAAAAAGAAAGTGTGGACCTCTCTGTGTCTGTGGTCAAAGGGGTTTCACACTCTCAAACTAGACCACATTCAGATTTTAGAAATTCATTAAAATTTTCTCGCTGAATCTTCCTACTGGCATTATTGAGTCCTGTTGGGTGTCTTGGTGGGCCTTGTTTCTCTCTGTGGTGACTCTTTAGATTCTCAGATTTTTGTCCTGTGACCTGAATTCCCTAACGAGTGCAAGAAAAGTAATTGAAGTTTTTCCTGAAATTGTTTATATTGTAATGGTGACAGTAACATTCTTCTAGCTTTGTCCATCTGAAACTATTTCTTCTCATTTCTAAAGTTGGAAAGGAAGAAGAAATATGGGAAGGTAAGTAATGCTATGGATAACCTACTTTGAACCATGCATTGTGTTCAATCACTCATATCATCTAATTTAGCCATTAAACAATTCTATGAGACAGGAACCATTATTATTATTATTACCATACCTGTTCATGTTCTTAATAATTTTGTGTACTGCCTTCACTTTATCTTGTGTCTTAATCACAATGGTCATATGAGCAAAGAGATGGTGATTACCTTGGTGCAGTTATATGGCCAGTACCTAGTGGAATGGTTAGCACATAGTGAGTGCACAATAAATGCTTATTAAATAAATTTCTGTAAACACAGACCTCAGGCACATATAAGGTAATCATTACATCATCTCCATGTTCCCTCCCTTTCCCACATCACTGAAAGGCTGGGATGGGATAGGATCTCTGGACTCAAAAATGCATTTCTTCGTTCATTGGCTGACTGAGATTGAGAGGGTGGTGGGAAAGAATCCCAGAGGGTGGGGCCTGGGCAGGTGCTTTGACTCTCATCCTCCCACATCACTGGCTCTATTCTAGGAAATGTGCTCCTCCTTTGGAGATATGGCCTTTGACTATTTGACATTCTCACAGCCAAGTTTTCAGAGCTGCATTCTTTCACCTTTTTCTTCTCCCCACTTGCCACTTTGCTTTCTTTTATCTCATGATAGAACATCTCTGTCTCAACATTCCAAAGTCCTGCTGCCTTCCTTAAAATCAATTTTATAGTATGAAAGGGACCATCATGCAGAGGTGTACATTTGAGATCTGCACAATGGTGCATGTATGGCGGGGAAATGCAGCTCTGCTCACTAAGACAGGCCGTGAGAACAGCTGCCATGTCTGCTGGGGCCACAGAATCTTTTCACATTTTCACAAACCACTGTGGATTAATTATGACCCTGATCATATGTGAGGTTGAGCTTAGCATGGGAACAGATGTACGGAATGCCCCCTTCCCTTTGATCTCCAAATTTATAGTAATTTCCCTGAGGTACCCCCAGTCCCCTTCTGGTTGCCACCCTCTTCTATTTCTTCTCCCACATGCTTACATTCGTCTTGTTTTTGCCTCATTTGTTCCTCCTCTGCCCACCCCACCCTGCTCCACCACACAAAAGCATATAACCCCAGTCCTTGCTTTTCTTCTCCACCTCTATTCCACTTTTTACTGGTATTCTGAAACCAGTCCCGATGCCTGCACCTGCTCAGGAAATTAAAATGTCTAATCTTTTTTGGCCGCGATGCTGCTGTGAGGCTAAACTGACAATCTGCTAACTACAGACTCAGAGCTAAAAGAACAGAGTGTTTTGCAATCAGGGCTAGAATCACAGGTGGTGGATTCTTTTTTAGCTTTCCAAAGCCAACAAAGCAAAAGAAAACATTCCACATTTCCTTTCTGCCTTTTCACTTCCCACCTGCCTTTTCCATTAACCAGTGGGGGGAGAGCCTCTGAGGAACACAATCTAAGCCTTTGGGGTTTTTTTCTTCTTCTTTTTTTTTTTTGGTCAGAAATCAGAAGGGGGAGTGGCTGTGGGTCTCTTTGCCCCCCTTCCCCGTTCTCACTACATCTTCTATCTCACACTTCCTTCTTGTGAATAATCTGCTTCCCTTCCGAGGCATGTGCCCAGGCTGCCACAGGCATCCGAAGGCATTCTGAGCAGCTGTGATAAGCAGAAACCTGAAAGGCCTGGGGGTAGGACCACCTGCCCACTGCCAGTTGTCGGGCTTGGAGACAGGTTAGTTCTCTGAGGGAAATCTGCTTCTCTGAAGGAGGCACCTGCTCTACTTCCATAGAGGAACTTTTCACAGAATGGGCACAGGTTTGGAAGACATCTCCCCAAGAGATGATACAGCTTGAAGACCGAAGACAGGAAGGCCCACAGAGGACGTGTGTTGAGTGGTCTTGAAGGGACAGGAGAAGGAAAAGAAACTGTAACCACAATTGCTTGAACACGCCACACACATCCCGTGTTAGAATCTTTGCTGACCTATTTCTTTTGTCATCCTCCCTCAAATATAAGCTTCATATGGACATGAATTTTTTTTCTTCTTCTAACTACCACATCCCCAGTACTCAGGGAACTATCTAGTGAATAGTAGGAGCTCATTAAGCATTCATTAAATGTATGAACCCAGGGGACATCTCAAGTGTGCCAGGCACCATGCTGGGTGCTTTACATAATTTTATCTTATTTCAAATTCAAGCCATCTTGCTGAAAAATTGTTTATGGGTGTGCACACTTTACAGATAAGGTGACTGCTGCCCCATGGTGTTAGGGACACCTGGGTTCTTTCACAGGGTCTTGATCTCTGGCATGTTAACCCCAGAGCCTGCATCCACCAAAATCTGCTGCCTTCTGAGCACTGATGACCATGAGTCTTCCCCCTCTTCCTCTTCTGGTCCTTAACCTGTGACAGCAAAGACTTTCAGTTGCAGCCTTTGAACACTTTCTAAGATAGGTAAGAGTTTCTTGGGCCCTCTTTCTGAACACATCTCTGGTTGGACACTTCTCATAGCAGTGGTCCTCCTGGTTGGCTTCCTGCTTTTCTCAGAGCATTCTGAGAGATGGCACCTCTTCATCTGTACTTACTCTGTTTTTATCCGTGATTCAGGGATTTCACTTAGAGAGCTCCACCGAATCTCAAAGGAATCGAATATTAAGGCTTTTTTTGTATCACCAGTATTTGTTTTCTTCTTTGGGAGAGTGGCAGCTTCCTGGATCCCCATGTACAAACAGCACAGGTGAGCTACTGAGAAGGTTAACAAGCTACTCCTTCCACCTTGCTGCTAGGGAGAATCGTGTAAGTGAGCACACGAGGTCCATGAGGTCTGGAGCCCAGTGGTGGGAGTGGTGTCCTTCTTCTGGAAGCAGCATGTTCCCTGTCCTTTTTAGGTGCTGCACCCAGGATTCTGCTCTGGAGATCTGCTCTGCACAATTTCCTCAGCCTGCAAGACTGCTCGGCCCCATACGATGGTTGCTGCTCAACTATGGCAGCTCCGTCCTGCTGTTGGCTGACGGCCTCAGGTCTGAACCCCTTGTCTATCCCATCCCTCATCTCTTATTCTACACTGTTTTCAGGTTGTTGAGATTCCAGCCTCATTACTCATTCACCTGACTCTATCGTGGGCTAGACCTTCAGGCTCAATGCCATGCCCTGCCTTTCTGGTTCTTTGTGGCTCTTCCTATACCAGCAACATTGCCTTAAGCAGCCTCATCCTAACGTAAACTTGGTTGTGTTCAAGTGGTTCTGTTCTTCAGAATCCTGGATGGCTTACCAAACATTTGGTATTCTACATCCTGCACCGAAAAGTTGATATGCCCCTTCTCATCTAATCCTCACAAAAAGTGTGTGCCTCAGAGTTTCATACATTCTTCTAGTCCTCAACTGTCTGTCTGGCCTTGCCCAGTTCCTGTGTGAAGGTATTTGTCATTAGCTATTCTCTGTGCACCCACTTGGTGGCGACAGACGGGAAAGAGTGATGGGCCAGATGTGAGACAGAACGGAGCCATATGGCTCTGCTTGCGGGTGGCATCGGGCTGCACTTAGTTCATACTCTTCTCAGGGTAGAGTCCGGGCCACCTTCGCCTCTCCTCAACATCTATAATGTCTTCCTGACCAGCTGCCCTCCAGCTACTCCCCATTGCACCTGTTCTCTGTACAACAAACTAAATCATCTCCTCAGAAAGGAAATCTGACACAGCATCCCCAACCCCAAATCCTTAAATGACTTTCAGTCTTTTAAAGATCAAGTCAAAAACTGATAGCTTGGCTTCTAAGGTATCAACTGTTTCCTCCTACTGATTCAGCTTCTGCACACATCACTGCCTTCTGCTCCCTTCATTCCAGACCCATTGGCCACCTGTGAGTCCTTGTGCGATGAGTTCTTCCCTGTCCTGGGGCCTGTCTCTTTCTTGTTCATGAATGCAGAGTCCTCCTTCTTCAAAAGCATGTGGGGTCAAGCAGAAGAATGCCAATGAATGTGAGCCAAACCTCAAAAGTTGCTTAATTTTGCAAAATGTAGGAAGCAAACTTATGATTATAAGAAAACTAGAGCACTTTGAGGAACAGGATGCGATTGCCAGCCTAAGATCTTTGAAGAGGCATTTATGGTGTAGAGAACACCATGCGGTCAGGCTTTGGGATTAAACAATAACTGGGACTTTTATAGGTGGTGGTAAGTTGACTAGTTTTGAATGTGTGATTGGGTGTTTGGACAGGAATGTCATGGTTCTTGGTTTGTTAAACTACAATCTTCTCTTGATCTATGTCTGAATTTCAGTGAGAACAAGAGTTCCTTGCATGAAGTAATGCCATGACCTTGCTTGTCTCCTAAGACTTGAGGACGAGCTCTTCAATGACAAAACTCACATTTTATTCATGTTTGTTACCCCAATATTCAACTCAAGGCTTGGTATAGAATAGCCTTAATTAATGATGTTGATTTGGGATGAGGGTGCATGTAAACATTTTTCAGTGAAAGAAAGGAAGAGACACTAAGAGGGAAGATTCAATAGAGAAAAGTCTTAATTGTTTTTTAATGTTTGAGAGGGACAGAGCAGGAGGAGGGAAGGGGTAGAGAAAGAGGGAGACACTGAATCTGAAGCATGTTCCAGGCTCTGAGCTGTCAGCACAGAATCCAACATGGGCTCGAACCCAGGAACCATGAGATCATGACCTGAGCTGAAGTCGGATGCTTAATTGACTGAGCCACCCAGGCGCTCCTAGAGAAAAGTCTTGATGTGGGTGGGAGGGATTATTCAGGTGTGTGACAAGGGGTTAGACATAGAGAAGAGAAGGGTATCTGTTCTGATGAAGTAGGTGAAGTGGAAGAAGCAGAGGCATTTTAGGATAAGAGTGGTGTTAAAGGGGAGGTAATTTGTATAGGCTTCCACATCTCTATAATGTTGCTTCTTAGCAGTTTTTTTAAAGCTTATTTATTTATTTTTGAGAGAGAGAATGAGAGAGAGAGAGAGAGGAAAGAGAACGAGTGGAGGAGAGGTAGAGAGAGAGAGGGAGACAGAGAGAATTCCAAGTAGGCTCTGCACTGAGAGTGTAGAGCCCACCGTGGGACTCAAACACACAAACTGTGAGGTCATGACCTGAGGCCAAACCAAGAGTTGGACACTTAACCAGCTGAGGCACCCAGGTGCCCCTCTTAACAAAATTTTAAATAAGAGATGCACATGTGTGTGAAAGAGAGAAAGAGAGAGGGAGAAAGAGAAGGAGAGAGAAAGAGAGAGGGAGAACTCTGACCTAAGGGCATGAGGACTGAGCATCATGGCGCAGAAAGGAAACCAGGTAATCTTGTACCATGGGTCTGCCACTTATTTGTATGAGATTGAATAAGATGCTTATGTTCTTGGAGCCTCTTCTTCTATAGAAGACAAATAATATAGCTTAATAATTTAATGTGATGATTTAATTAGCTATCACAAATGAAATATTTTTGCTAACTCTAAACCATATTGCAAATGTGTTTCTTTAAAAAATACATTTATGGTTTAGTTGAGTTGAAAAAAAAGTTTAATTCATGTAAACAGCGTGATGAATTAAGTATAAAATGTTGAAAAAACTATCAGAGGATGGGATTACAGAATACCAGCTTGGTGCATTTTTGGAAAACATTGACACAGTCTCCCATACTGTGTAATAATATCTAGCTATTGTAATTATTTTTGTATGTATCTCTGTATGTCTTTCCCCATGCAGTTTGAGAAATCCTCAAAAAAAGAGATAGTATCATACTTATCTTTATATGTCAGCCTCTATTACAGTCTAATCTATAAGCTAATTGCTCAATACCTGTATCTTGAACTGATCTGTTGAAATCTCTTATTTTACTATTGGAGAAACATGCTCAGCTTTTCAAGTGACTCTGCAAACCTAATGCAACTAAATCGCCTCATTGCCAGTCTAGTGCTGTCTTTGTAATCTGATCTCAGGAAAGAGGTAGGTCTTGAATTTGGCCTTGATGAGCAAAAGCAAAAGTGAACAGAAGGAAGGGCATTCCTGGCAGGACAACATCTTGAGCAAAGGCACTGGGGATGAATGGGTATTGCATATTCAGGGCTCCTTTTGCCCTGGCAGCCTGGCTGCCATGGAAGGCACATGCATTTTTATGGGACTTGCTAAGCTTTTACAGTTCTGAGAAAAAGAATCAAGAAGCTGTCAAAGATAATAATACAGGTTTTAATCATTTAGCAACTTATCTAGTACCAAACTCTAAGAGTTTGTCATATAAATGAATGTATGATCGAACACATAAAATAAAATAAATGCTTTTATTTTGCCAATGACTCCTTGGAAATATATCACAAAAAACTTTCTTGGTAATAATGGATCCAAGAGATCTTAATTTATTTCAAAGGCAAATGCCATTGGGTAACTTTGAAGTCACTAGGGGTCCTCCATTTAGTTTGACTTGCCTTAATGGAGTACTCACTTACTCCAGAGAGAGAAGTGAGACACTGGTTACTGGCTTCTCTGGGTCTTGGACACATGTCATGCCTTAGTGTTGTATGCTACCAAATCGGATAGTTGGATAGAATGCATTTCAAGGCTCACTGAAATATGTATGTAGTCATGGAAGGCTTCTGGAGGAAGGGTGACTTTGGGAGAACCTACAGAATGGAAAACTACTGCCTAAAACCCATTAGTGTCTCCCTAATGGTGGCATGCAAAGTCCTTCAAATCCTCCCTTTTTTAGCTGTCAGTTTTGTCTCCCTACATTTCCCTTTCATGTCCACACACTCCAGTCATACTGAATTGCTTGTTCTTCCTTGAGCTCTTTCTTGCTATTTTGCACCTCTGAATCCTTAAACATGTTTATTTTTCTGCCTGATGTAACATTGCCCTCCTTCTGCCTGGAAAGAATGTCTCCTCACTGCTCAAGACCCTTACGACTCTTCTTTTTCTGTCCAAGGTACAGTTGATTGATGCTTTCTTTGTGCCACTCTGTATCTTATATCACCTTCCTTTATGGCACTTATCTTACTGGACTGAATCCTTTTTCATTTTAATAAAACTTGGTTTTGTATTTATCTCTAAACTGTGTGCTTAAAGAGTCTATTGCAAGTCCCCAGTTAAGTAATGGTGATCTGTTTGTTGAACGAATAAATGGATAAAAGAAGGAATAAAAGATGTGGGATGAATAAATTGATGAGTCCAGGAGCCAACCAGTTGCATTAGGTAGGATGTAAATGTGTTTCGATTCAAGAAATAGACAAATCAACTCTATTAGCTCAACTTTCCTGGAAAGTTTCTCTGGGCATTTGAGGCCCAGGCTTGCATAATTAAACAGCTAGGTAATGGCAGGACCTGGGTTCTTTCCCTCTACTGTCATCTCCTGGCTCCCCCTTGTGGTTGCAAGGTGGCTGCCCAAAGCTTCAGTGAGGGAGGTTTCTGGGTCCTTATCAAGAGAGAGGACATTTCTCTTCTGAAATCTCTCTTAAGAGAGAGGATTATTTTCCCTGGAAGCCACTAGGTAAACATTTTCCAGTTTTATTACCCAAATTGGATTGACTGGCCCCTCCTGAACCAGTAACTTATGTGGGGGAGGTGAGATTTGCTGAGGAGTCACGTGCTCTACCTTAAAGCTGTGTGGAATTGACTTGGAGGAAAACACAGGAGGAGATGTGAATGCCCAAGCAAGTAGGGCTATTTTAAATAGGGGAGGATGGAAATTGGGGGTAAACATGGTGACTGCAACAAAATGGAAGGGACATGCCCAAAAGTCACTCATGTGGCTGTGTTGACTCTGGATTTTTATTCCTGGCTCTGTTTGAATTCAAGGTTCTTTCTCATTGTCTTTTTCCTTATGAAAATAAAGTAACAGTATACACACACACACACATACACACACACACACACACACATCTCCAAGTTTAATCTGACCTTCTGTTCATAACCTGCCATCAAGGTAAAAGTGAAAGTACCAACATCTGCTTGAGTCTCTGTCAGTCTGCAGAAAGGGACCAACTCTCCAGAGAAGCAGAGAATGCTGCTTTTGGAATCTGCATTAAGTTACCTTCAGGAGACACATTTGTCACTGTCTAATGCCTTCTTTCCCACTCTGTAAAAAAAAAAAAATTATAAGTGCCAAACTCCTATCCAAAGCAGGGAAATGCCAGTGTTTGAATTCTTGATGCACTTGCCAGGGCAAAACCTAGGGAGGTCCAATATTGTGGATCCTCATGATGTGCCAATGATTTATGCACACTGCTACCCTTAACCCTCCCAGGAGTCACACTAAAAGAGACCCAAAAGGGGCTTACAGGGAAGGTACTTTGCCTGGTAAGCCAAGCATAGCACAGACACACCCAATCCACCCTCTTCATCTGCCTCCTCCACTTACATGCTAAAGTTTTCTTT
Source organism: Lynx canadensis (assembly GCF_007474595.2). Taxonomy (NCBI): domain Eukaryota; kingdom Metazoa; phylum Chordata; class Mammalia; order Carnivora; family Felidae; genus Lynx; species Lynx canadensis. Next base: position 111,717,273 of record NC_044310.1, read on the forward strand.
TGACACACTTCTCTTATAACTGTGGCATTTCTTTTTCGCTTCATCACAAAAACACAAACAAAAACCAAACATGATCAACCAAACAAATAACCTCTCTCCTGCAAAAACAAAACCCAAAAGACACAAAATCAAACCAAACCACCACTGCCACCACTACCACCACCAACAACTACTGGTTTCACAATAGGAGCAACTAGCATGAGTTCAAAACTTGGACTTTGGAACAATTTTATATTCATCTCACTTAATTCTAACAAAATTCAAATCTGTTTAAAAGCTGAGGAAACTTGGACACAACAGGGAAAAGCTTTAGCTAAATATGCTTATCCTGATGATGTGTGCTTATGTGGCAGGCTCCTTTTCTATTCCAGTCTTTTGTTATTTTCTCTCCAATTAAAGGAAGAAGTTCATTAACTCAACAAATAGCCATTGTACCACAGGTCAGGTACGACTATAGAATCTAGAGACATAGCCATGGACAAGACTTATTTGGACCTGCTTTTTCAGAGTTTAATTTCAGAGGGAAAGATGGAGATTAAACCCATGAATCAAGATGTGATCAAGAGAATTACAGCTGGAGATAATTGCTATGAAGAAAGTAAAGCAGAAAGATGTTGTAGGAAATGCCCAGAGTGAGGCACTAAGTTGGATAGCATTAAGGAAAACCCTTTGGAAGAGAAGACATTTGAGTAGAGACCTACGTGTTGGGAAGGACTCAGCCACAGGGAGGTATGGGGTAGTTCTTTCTAGTAAAGGGCAGGAAAATTAAAGTTTGGAAGTAAATAGTTATCCTGGTTTGTTCAGAAAGGCCAGAAGGAGTAAGAGAAGAGTAGTGGATGGTCTCTGGATTCCTGCCCTTTATTCTGTGGGTCAGCCTGACTCTAACTCATGATTTAATTATCTAGCAGCCATATCTGATATACATTACGCACACTTTGCAGATGCACAAGCCAGATTCCAGAGTAAGTGAATTACTTGAGATGATGTAGCTAGCCAAGGGAAGAGGAAAGACGCCCATGCCTCATCCATTTGCAGGTAAGTATGAGAGGGAGCAGTCCATGCAAGACTATCTTTACTTCTGAAACCAATTGCAAGTTTGGGGGTTCCCGAAACCAACCTTAGGTTCAATAATTTGCTAGAAAAAACTCAGAGCTCACTGAAGGCTGTTACACTCATGGTCACAGTTTATTAGAGGGAAAGGATGCATATGAAAGTTAGCCAAGGCAAGAAGCATAGAGGGCAGAGTCTAGGAGGGTCCAAAATGTGGAATTTTCAGTGGTTCTCCCTGTGGAGTCAGGATGATGTCTCTCTCCTGATGTTGACTTGTGACAATCAACATGGACTATTACCAATCAAGAAAGCTCACCTGAGCCTTAGTATTTGGAATTTCTACTACGGCTCCATCAGGTTAGGCATGATTCATCAATTGGCCATGCAGGTAACTGTTGTCTCCAGCCCCTCCAAAGACTGACTGATATTCCATGACTCAAAGCCCTCACCTCAATCACATTGTTACTGTCCAGTGCATCCTGTCCCTACCCTCAATCACATTGTTAGGCTATCCAATGTGACGTTGGTGTGACCCAAGATCCCTAGGCAAACAAACATTCCAAGGGCCCATAGATCATTTTCTAGTAGCCAAGGGCAAAGGCCAGACCTCTTTTTGGGAAGGTTAAAGTCTTGATTGCACATGGAGCTATACATTTCCACTGGATATTGCTTCTGGCACACACAACTGCCCTTCTCTTAGTCTTATAGGATGTGTTGGATGGCAGTGTGGGTGGTGTGTGGCTAGGCTGTAATGAACAGGTGCTTCTCTGCAGTGGGAGGAGCACAAGGGCATAAGCACCTCTCTTCACCTCAGATGGAACCTTTTCTTGCCTTGCCAAGTTTTTGGACTCCAGAGAAGATGCTGGTGGGCGGTTGCATGGGAGTCAATCTGGGAGCATGATAGAAAACATCCTTGACAGGCTGCCCTCACACAGCGCTCTATTTGGAAAGGGCAAAGTGGTAGGGAGGCAACAAATAATATTCTTTTTTTGTTTTATGGTTTTTTTTTAAGTTTATTTTTTGAGAGAGACAGAGACAGCACAAGTGGGGAGGGGCAGAGAGAGAATCGCAAGTCGGCTCCTCCCTGGCAGTGCGGAGCCTGATGCAGGGCTCTAACCCACAAAACTATGAGACCATGGCCTGAGCCAAAACCAAGAGTTGGCTGCTTAACCAACTCAGCCACCCAGTCACCCCAAATATTCTTATGCCATCACAAAGGTAACTACTTTACTTCAATACCCTGGATCCTTTGGATTCCTCATTGCTTGTGACCAAAAAGTTGTTAGCTTTGTTGGAGGGTACCTGCATTGCTTGTGAATTTCCTCTGGGCCATGACAGTTCAGGCTGCTGCCTTTCCATTGTGATGACAGCTGGCATCTGACGAAGAGAGGGTGGGAACAGCACTGCCTGTGGAGCCACCTGAGATGGGTCCCTCTTCCTACTACAGCTATGCAGTCTCCATGTTAGGGCCTCATCCACCCACATCACTCTAGTCTCAACTAGTGTACCTGAAGTGGCCCTTTTTTTCACCCCTGCTCTCTCCTCCCAGATCTACCCAGGCATGACCTAATCTGAAATATCCCCCCCAAGAGTCTGTGGGGTGGGTCAATTGGGATGAAGGGTCACACAGTAGTCAATTAAAAACCCAAGTCTGTCTGTTGCTGGCTTCAGCCACTTGGGCAAATCATTTCAAATATCTGAGCTTGTTTCCTCCTCTATAAAGTGTCACAGGCTTCTTATCAGTGAGTTTATACACACAGTGCTGAAGGCAGTAATCAGTATATTATTAGGTATTATTATTGTCATGGTGGCTATTGTGAGGATTAAAGAAGGGAATACACTGTCATTAGTATATAGCCGTTGCTCATTGCACATTTTCCTTTCTTGCCTCGCAAAGAGGTCTTCATTGTCCTCTTTGTCGAGCTTATCATGCATAGCATTTTGGTAGCTAAACACACACACACACACACACACACACACACACACACACAAAATCTCTTCACTCCCTTGTCTCCACCTACAGCAGTTCTTGCTCTTTCTTCTTCTTCTTTTTCTTAATTTCTTAATGTTTATGTATTTTTGAGAGAGAGAGAGTGTGAACAGGGGAGGGACAGAATCCGAGGGACAGAACAGAGGGAGACACAGAATCCGAAGCAGGCTCTAGGCTCTGAGCTGTCTGCACAGAGCCCGACGCGGGGCTCGAACCCACAAGCAGCAAGATCATGACCTGAGCCAAAGTCAGATGCCCAACTGACTGAGCCACCCAGACGCTCCTACCTTCTTGCTCTTTTTCAGGTGAATCAAATGTGGCCCATTTTCAGACATTTGCCCTTGGATTATTTTCTGCTTGTACACTCTTTCCTAAGATGGTCATATGACCCAGCACTTTGCTTCATTTGGGTCTGTGCTCACGCACCAACTTTTCACCTTGCCATCCGAAAGGGCAGCTGATGCTGCCCTTCCTCTTCTCCTCCTTCCTTTTTCCTCATGGCACTTATCACTGCTGACATTATATTATGTATCTGATTGCTTATTTTCTATCTTACCAGAATTTAAGTTACATGAGGATGGGTTCTCTGGTCAGTATTTTACTCTCCTTTCCTAGAATAGTGCTAGATATATAATAGGGGCCCATCAAATAATTGTCAAGTAAACGTAACGATATTTTCTTGGATTGTACTCTCACGGTTTTTATGGTTTTTGCTTGTTTGTTTGTTTTGTTTTTTTACATTCAAGTCTATAGGATAGAGCTCTGGACTTAAGAGTTTCTGTCTCCCATTCAGTACACAGCAAAAACATTGGTTCATATACCATACTCAATGAAGACATTTAGAATTCAATTATATTCATCCACCCATCAATCTCCTTTTATTGAAAACAGATTTACTAGTGTCTATTTTGTACTGAGCCCTATGTTTGACTTTTAGGAATTGAAAGATGATTTTAATGTCATTCTGCCTTCAAAGAGCTTAGTTCAGTAAATTGAAATAACAGTGCATTTTCCATGGTGACTCAGTACAACATATACAAAATGCATACACATAGATGAAATGGAAACAATTTTTCAGTAAACAATGCTCTCTGATATTGTCTATTCTTTTACACTTTTCAAAAGTGCTGGTGGTAACTCCCTAAACTAATTTTATGATTCATCAATGGGTTACAACCCATGATGTAAAAAACACAACTATAATACAACTTAGTTGCTTTCCTTCATTGCATAAAGAATTGTGTAATAATTATTTTACAGACATTCCATGTCTATCTTCCCCACTATGATAATGATGGTTATTATGATACTATGGTGATTATGATACTATTATTCCTAATATCTTACCATTTATCAAACACTGTTCTAAGTGCATATCATGGATTGTCTTGTTAAATCTTCATGACAAGACTTTGAGGTTAGGCTTAGTATTAGCCCCATCAAGCAGATGTGGAAAATGAGACCAGAGAGATTACACAGTCATTTTATCTAAAATATGATAGCTGGTGAGAGGTAGAGAGTCAGAATCTGTGCCCAGAGCCGTGTTCTCTACCACAAAACCATGTTGATTCTCCTAGAGTTCCTGGTCTTAGGCAAAGACCACATCTGTTTTTACTCATTGTTTTATTGCCTGGTTTGAGAACCCCTGATTCCTCTGCTAGGCTCTTTCCCCCTTTTAGTGAAATCATCTCCCCATCTCACAGTGTGATATAATGAAGAATATATCTGATCTTTGTGCCCAGTTCCTTGCACAGAGCTTTAAAAACTCTTGGAATCTCCTGAGTCAGAGTGTTTGCTGTGCCAATCAGGTGACAAATGGTAGATCCTTAGGTAGCTTTAGGATAGGGTGTGGTCATCAGAAACACCTACTTTGTAATTAGAGGGTTGGCATTTTATCCACTCAACCTCTGAGTGGGGGTGCAGGGGCTTAGAGATTGAGTTCAAACAGGTGGCAAGTGAGTTGATCAATTATCGCTATATGATGAAACTCTAATAAGAACTCTAATAAAAACTGGGGGCATCTGGGTGACTCAGTCAGTTAAGCCTCCGACTTTGTCTCAGGTCATGATCTCAAGGTTTGTGAGTTCAAGCCCCACATCAGGCTCTATGATGACAGCTCAGAGCCTGGAGCTTGCTTCAGATGCTGTGTCTTCCTCTCCCTTTGCCCCTCCCCCTGCTCACACTCTCTCTATCTCTCAAAAAGAAATAAACATAAAAGAAAAAAAACAGCTCTGGACACCGCATTCGGTGGAATTTCCTGGTTGAGCACATTGGTGTGCTAGTTGGGTATCATGCACTGATTCTATGAGGAAGGGGAACAGAACGTCTTCACCCTCCGCAAGACCTTGCCTTATGCATATCTTCATTTGGCTAAACCTGATCTAAATATCTGATAATAATAATCCCTATAATCATAAATAAGCACTTGAAGTGTGTTCTGTGAGTCATTTTAGTGAATTATCAAAGCTTATGTAAATTTGCTTATGGGAACCCCTGAATTTACAGTCAGAAGGGTATGTGCCCCCTGGCCCCCCAAGAACAGTGGGTGTCTGAACAAGGCAATCCTGTGAAGGACTGAGCCCTTGTGGTATCTGACATTAACTCTGGGTGGCAGAGCTGAATTGCAGATTACCCTGTTGGGGTAGAAAAGGAGCATTTTGGGATTTGTACCTTGCCAGGAAGGGGTGTGAGTAGCTTGGGATACCTGAACTTGAGGCTGGTGTCTGAAGTGGGCCCAGTCTTGTGAAAGACTTTGCCCTTAACTGTGGGGTCCCTGACAATGCTGGATAGTTAATGTCAGAATTGAACTGAATTGTAGGACACCCTGTAGGTTGTAGAGAATTGTCAGAACACTTATGGGAATCCATAGGGATCTCTGTGCTTGAAGTCCTCTCGTGGTATTAATACACACCATCCACTGAGAAGCTCATTTTAAAGAAATACTAATGATTAATGGGACTTAAATCCTGCAAACCACACCTTTCACAGAATAAATTACCACATAAAATTGCGTTATGTTAGACATCAGGACATTATTAAGTTATCCTTTGGGGAAGGAAGGTCTTGCCGGGGCCAGTGAACTCTGACTATGTAGGCACCAAGCGAAGAGCAGAGACTTTGGAATGGAGTAGACCTGAGCCAGTGCTGGACCTTCCACTTACTAGTTCTATGAACTGAACTCCCATTCAGTTAACCTTTTTGAGCCTCAGTGTCCTCCCATCCACATCCACTGATGGTAGTTAAGTTTTAATACACTTCATCATGTAATTATTTTCAAGAAACAGCTGACTCAGCATACCATCCATCCCATTTCAAGAGCTCTTGAGACAATCTAATAGATGGGTCTGGTGTCCTAATAACAGAGGTACACTGAAGCCTTGAATTCAGTCTGTGTCAATTCCAGGGTCGTCCAGTGACCCCTGGAACTCCCCCTCCTTCAAGAGGTCTCTCTGATGAACAGGTCTCTCTGGTGAAAAAGATTTCTAAGGTACTTATGTCCTCAGATGCTCCTGCAGTGACCCTTGGGTGTTTCCCTCCCTAATGCATTATGTCCATCCAGCCCCAGGCAGGTAGCCACAGCTCTGTGCAGATAGGGACTGATTACCTGTAAACTCAGCGCTCATGGGCACCAACATCCGTCTGTTTTTCTAGGCAATTAGTTCTGATTTCCTTTCCTGTGCACTGCAATCTTTTATTCCTTCCCTTCCCAAATGAATGCAGCCCCCTGCCAGCAGAATGTCCATTCCAACACCTCCTAGACTCTCCATCTGAGCGCTAAAGTTTTTGCATCTTCTTTCTCTTTCTTTCTTTCTTTCTTTCTTTCTTTCTTTCTTTTTCACGGAGCCTCATACAATGTGTGGCCATGAGGTTTCTGTTTATTCTTCTCATTTTTATACCATCAGCAAAAGTGAGATACTGACATCTATTTTCCAGAGCTGTTAAGGATGAAATAAGAAAACATACATGAAGTGTGGCTTATTCCTGGAATCTGATAAACGTTAATTTGCATTCTTGCTCTATCCACACAGAGGCAAGGATGTATATTCTTCTGGTACAATTTAAGTGCACTGGAGGTTGCTGGATTATTAGTGACTGACACACCCTCTCCTGCCATCTGTATTGTCACCACCCAGTTATATCCCAGAAATTCCATGATTGCTCTTCTCTCTGGAGGTGGCCTGGGATTTTCCGTGCTGGTCTCTGTTGGGAGACTTCCCTTGAGGGAGGTTTTTTACTTTGGAAGCTTGGATTCTGGGTTGATTCTCATTGTTTTAGATGAGCACTTTCCTCTCTGACTTCCAAAAGAGAAGAAGGAGATACCTTAGTTAGAGTTCTGCACCCAGAAAATCACCTCATTTCAGAAATGCTGAGAATATCTCCTACTACACTCTGGCCTACTGCTGAAGTCTGGGTGGAGAGCACTGAGGAAGGGGGCTGGGAGTTCCCCTGTGTCAACTCCATATATGCAACTGCAAGCAAGGTCAGTGCAATCCTACTGGCACTGAAGTGTGCTCAGAGACCCTCTGCTACTTTTTGATCCAACATCTTGAGGCCCATTGTCCAAAAATGTCTCTTTTTTAGTACTTCCGAAGGGGAAGAACTTAGCTCCTTTCCTGTGCTTAAACCATTAGGAGGTGGCAGAGTGGGAACCAGAACCCAGGGGGCTCTAGCACAGAACGTTAGAGCAGCGAAGGGTTTCAGAGACCAGGGATTCAATTGCCTTGTTTTCAGAAAATAAAACTGATTAGGGAGGTTATGAGCCTTGCCCAGCCACATAAGAAGTCTACAATGTGTTTTTGTCTGCTCTATTAGACTTTGTACAGGACCTAAAAGGCCAGCATGACCATTCAAGGCACCATGCACAGGCCAGGGGGCCAGCCATCAGACTTGTCACCTTGTGATCTTACCAGCCTTGTGACCTTCAATTTTACTGCTTCCATTGGTATTTCCTGTCATGTTTTCTAAGGGATTGTGAATGAGAATGTAAGCCCAGGGTGGTGTTACCTTTCATTGGTTTTCCAGCACATACGGTCTCTGCTCTCAGGCCCCACAGATCTGCAGATTGGACCTGCTGGCACCACCCCTTCCAGGCAGATTGGCAGCTGTGTTTAGGGACGATGATGAGGTGAAGAGAAAGAGTTGAAGTTAAGGTCTCAAGACCTAAGTACAAGTCCCAGCTGCATGGAGCATAGATTTACTAGCCGATTATTTGTTGTTTATCTGAAATTCAAATGTACCTGAGCATCTTGTGTTTTATCTGGCAATCTTAGTTGTGGGGAGCCTGGAAAATGAGAAGAGATGGAAACTGTCTCAGCCCCCACATGGTCTGTACCACTGGGTTGTGATGTTTTCAAGCCTGACAGACTCTGAGATATGGTGAATGTCTAGAACACCCTGGATCAACCTGGGTTAGGATTCTGCAGCAAATCTAGAGAACTGCCATTTAACCTGCCTTTGGAACTGGATGGGGACTGGGTCCTGCTGGCTTCTCTGGATGGACATCACTTTCACATTTTCTAAGGTAGAGTATCTGACTGGGTTGGGGGGCCTAGCTGGGTGAGCCCCACATCATACTCAGCTCATGTGGCCTCCTTTGTCCCAAACTATTTACCATTTCTGGTCCAACCAGTCATATGCAGAGAGAAAAACCTTGCTGACCTTCCATTGGGAAGAGATACTGATGGACACACTCTCAGAAGGGGCCAACAGCCCTTTGTGAGCTATGGTGAAAATCCTTTCCTCAATGTCAGTTATCTGGAATCTCATGAGAAATGAAAGGAAGCATGATTTGAAAACACAGATCCCCATGTATATAATATAAGGTATTATTGTGTAGACCCCAAATCTAGAACCCAGAGCCTTCGGGTTTAGATGTCACATACGCTGCTGGGAGGTAGGAACACCCTAAAGTACGTTCATGGAGAACTGCCAGCCATCTCCACCACCATGTGAAGCTAGTCTCACTACAGGCCACTATTTTCATCTGCTAGGTTATCCGATTTTTTAAAAGTCACTGTCACAGACTAAGTGTGCAGAGGTTAGATTTAGTTCCCATGTGGGCATTTGTTTTTAAAATCTAGAAAATTTACCTATGGTTTCCTTGCATATCTGCTCGTGGAACATGAGATCTGGCAACATTTTCTTGAAGCAACACTTGACCAGAGGTAAGTAGTAGCTGCCTCTGTAAGCAGATCTCACTTCCCTGTGTCCACTGCCCCCTTCCCCCCACCCCGCCCACTCCTCAGTGCTTACACTCAGCCCATCTTACCTGTTCATACTCACTGCCTGGCTCCATTCTTGCCCTGCCTCAAAGTTACCTTCCACCTTATCTGACCAGAGTGCTGAGTGCAAGCTGACCAGGTAGCTTCATTAATTTCTTCTTAGTCCAGCACAGTCATTTATTTGTTCATTCATTCAATGAGTAAACACTAAATGCTTACATGCACAGAACTATTCTGTGGACATACTTAAATAGAACATTTAAGTATTATTGGTCCATGCCTTCAAGGAAAACACAGTTTAGTTGGGAGGATGGACAAGTTGAAAAACACAGTCCAGCATGATACCTAATTTAATGAAGTGCTTTATGGATTCAGGGGACAGCTGATCCCATAAGGGAGGGCAGGATGGTGAAGGGAGACTATTGGCCTTTCCAGAGAAGCAGGTTTGTACTTGGCCTAAAAGACAATTAGGACTAAGACTGGGGGAGAAGAAAGGCAGACTGTTCCAAGCTAGGGAAGAACAGATTGTGAAAGACAAGAGGTACTATTGCATATGAAGAGGAACAGGCCAGTGTGCTTGGAAGGGGATGAGCAAAGGGTTATGGAGGGGGCATTGACAGCACCAGTTACACATTAAGAAGCATGGGGAATGGGAGGGCAAGATCCATGGGGCAGCCTACGCAGCCACCAAGCAGGTGAAAGTCCTAAATCCATGGATATTGAGGATATAGACCACAGGAACCAAAGGGGATTGTCAGCAAGGGAAGGAGCTGGGGCACAGATGAGCACAGACTCAAGACCGTGGATGTCATTCTTGGGGTCCTCTGTAGAGCAGCAGCCTCCGGTGGATAGAGCTAGATGAACCAGAGACAGACCTGGTTATTCTTCATCCCCAGCAGGGACATTGGAAGACTCCTGATGGTTCTCAGCCTCAAGCAGAGAAGGGGAGCACACCTGAAAAAGTCAAACATGCCTCCATACCATTCTGCATTTTGGGAGCCTGATGCTTGGCTCAAGAGACTCAAAGTAAGATTAAAGTTTTAAACTGTGTTAGCTTACAACAACCAGAAGTGACTGAGACTTATACGTTCTGCACAAGATGCCATGAAAGGACCAGAAGAGAGTTTGATGGAGCCTGGTTGAAAGTAGTATTAGAAAAAAATAGAGTGTTTACATGTTTGGGCTCCAGTGGCTACAGATGGCCTAATATACTGGTTACACAAGATCTAACATGATTCATGACAATATGAAGGACTTATCTGAGTGGCTGAACCTGGTTCGGGGTCAGACAAAGATGGCTGGCAGTGAGGGGAGTGAGAACAGCCACAGAAAGCCTGGGGCACATCGCCCCAGCTGGGTGCCAATAATCACAAGCATTTGCCCATCAGCAGCTGAAGAAACAGCAGTGGAGTTCACAGACAATGGCCAGAGAAAGGCAGCTGACCTCACCCAGGTGGGATTTCTGAGGACTGAGGCAATAAGCAAAAAAAGACACAGAAAAACAGTGTAAGCAGGCAATGCTGGCACTCAATGGATCGGTGGGGGCAGACATACTTGCTCTGTCCACCTCATTGTCAGGACGTACCTGTCTGTGACAGGGCACATGTCCATGGGTATGTCTCCTTTCAAGTGCAGGCCAACCACTTTCTTATGTCCACAGTGACTGTGGCTATATACTGATCAGTGTGGCCATTATGTTTCTTTTTATTCCCAATTACTGTAAGTGAATTTCTGCAGAATCACCGAGCAGCGGAAAGATTTACAACAGATTAACTCCCATTTAGTTTAACAGAATTGTCTAAATGCATAAATCCAAGCTTGCCTTGAGCTCACATTTTTATCACTCCTGCTGGGCCAGGATCTTTTTTTTTTTTTCCTTTTCTTTCCTTCCTCAGCCCTTCTAGCTCCCCCTCCCACTCTGCTCTGCCTTTGGAATTGGCCTGGGTTCTGCAACTCTGTCAGACACTTTGCGAACCAGGAGATGAAAACTTCCAGAGAGCTGTGTAAAATATATTTATGGGTGTCTCTGCAAATACTCCTGTTTAGTCATAAACAAGTATAAATGAAGCATGACAAGCAATTTGCTGCATGGAAGCTGATATTAATGACTTCACATATTCACACTTACTTGCATGATCAGATTTTTTTTCTTTTGTCGAGTGACATATTCCGGTCCAAAGTGTCTCATATGAGGGATACCCCCTTCCTCCTATTAGGAGGAAAACATATTCCCAATAATTTGGGGAATCTGGACATTCATCAGCCCTTTCGTTTTCTTCCATGGCTGCTCTCTTTGGAGCCATTATGCCCAGGAGGGACTGGTCCAAAGCAAACCTTCCCATAAAGTTACAAAGTATTCAGGCCATTATTTAGGAGACAGAGGCCAGGGTGATAAGACATAAGATGGAATTTTAAAGATAATTCATGCCATGTGTTCATCTACACTGAGACCAGGGAATCTCTGAGCTGGGGGAGAGGGTGGCGAGGGAAGAGGGCTCGGAGCCAGGTATGGATGGCCCTGCCTTTAACCTGTGGTCCCTGGCGAGTAGGGAGAGTCTGGAGAACTGAGGGGTACTTGGCTTCATTGGGACTAGACAGGCGGGAGGTGGCAGCCTCACAGCGCAGGGCTCTGCACTGCATCCTGGTGGGATGAGGGATGAAGGGTGTTGGGACAGGGAAGCAATCCAGATCAAGATCCCCCAGGACTTTTCTGTTCTCAAGTCTATAAGCATTAGAAGGGGGGTAGTGAGGCAATGGGGTTCGGGGATGACTGATGGATTTGAGGCTGGAGACAGAGGATCAGCGAGGAGCTCTTGACACAATCCATTCATGAAGCCATGGGGGGCTGGAATGGGGCATGACAATGGGAATGGCCCTGAGCCAATGTGAAGGCCACCGGGTCTGTGTGTCTGAGACACATGTGTGACATGAGGATGGCATAGGGGTGTTTCATTGCTGCAAACTTCTCCCAGATTCTGAATCATCCCTCGAGCCACCAGCCTGAGGGTATTCTTTCTCTCCTACAGTCCATTAGCCGCTTGACCTGAAACACAAATGCCTTACGGAATAATCATTACTATGAGGGTTTGGACTTGACTCTCTATAATTCCATGATCAAAACAGACCTTGCAGAACAAAATCCAAATTGTTAGCTTCACTCCTGAGGCCCTGAGGATTTCATAGCAACAGGAAACAAGAATCCCATGAATTATTTCCTCCTCAAGAGAGACCCCTCCCCCCGCAAGCTATTTTATAACAGTTCTAAGAGAAGGGGATAAAACAAAACTTCTCTTGAGGTGGTCAAAAATAAAATTAATTCCTATTCTCAGGATGAGAATGGAAATTTCTCTCACTGAGCCCAGAGGCTGCTCGGCTTCTCTGGCCACATGTTGACCACAGCATGCATCCGCCCAGGCCCCTCGTGCACACCACACGGTACCCTGTCCCGCTGCTTTGATTCTCACAGCAGCGAGCCTTCCCCACCACAGCCCAGCTCAGGCCCGGGGCAGACCAGCTGCTGATTTTGCACAGTCTTGAATGTGATGATTACAACAGGGTGGACGAGAGGTGACAGGGATTTTCTGGAAGAACGTGTGCTGTGAGAGAGGGAGGAAGACCAAGGCTTCGCTTTCTGCTTGAGTTAGGCTTATGACAACTCCAACGCAGACAAAGAAAAGTTCTAGATGTATTCCGCCTAACAGCCAGACTTCTCAATGGCTTAAGAGGTGTATGAACTACAGTCTGTAGCCCTCATGGCCAATCACAATGACTTGAGACATGGCGTATGCTCTCATGTGCCTTCTCTTGTAACGTGAACTTTGTAGATTGTGTTTTCTTGGTTATCTAGACATAAGTGTTTTCATTATTAAAAATGTATACATATATAATATGTATTATATACTAGTAATATACATATATTGTTGTAAACATATATATATGGTCTTGCCTTGCAATTATTTGCATGGATGCTTTGTTTCCATACTAGACTATAACCTGCACCAAGACAAGGATCATAGCGTATTAATTTTTGCTTCCCCTCACAGCTTCTGAAAGCATCATGTAGAAGCACAGCATCTAACCGCATGGATCAGAACACAGATGTGAGGCAGAGAGATCTGTGTCTTCCTCTGGTTTTATCCCCTCGCAGAAATGGGAAGTTGTGCACACTTATTGAGAAAGTGAGGATACCAGATAGCTACATTATAGCATCAGGCCTTATCATCAGGATGAAATGACACGATGAGAAGTGAATGAGTTAACATATGGAGCTTAATTATTGATCCAACTATGTTCAGCCTAAAGTCATGATTTCCTAGTGGCAAATAGTCAAGAATCTCTAGGGATGAGGTGAGATAGTGATGGGGAACGGACAAGAAATGTTAACTCCACAACCACGCAAACTGGTGTCCTATTTTGAATTTGTCACTTTCTACTCATAACTTCCTCAGCATCACAGTTTCTGTATTTATCTACCACAACTGGGTGCATTATACACCCAAGAATGTACCTAACAAAGGTCCCTATCAAAGAAGGGATCACACGGGTAACTGTCTGCTGAGTTTTCACCTGCTTCTTGTTTCCATGCTATACAATTTGTCTGCGAAGATCTAGGCTTGCTTGTTTTCTTACCTTCTGGCATTGGTCACACACATATAGTTACTGTGACACTGTTGGTCATATTAGAAGGTAAGCTCCTTGAGAGTAGTAATTTTTGCTTGATGGGTTTACCAATGTGTCCCCAGCACTTAGAACAATGTCTGACTTTTTTAGGTGTTTAGTAAACATTAAATGAATGAATGATCAAAAACGAATGAGTGCCTGGACAGTCATCACCCAATCCTAGCAGTTCTCTCCGATGCTAACGCAGCTTGGGCTGGTAAAACGAATAAAGCTCCACTGTCCAATGTGATTGCCTCTTGCAGTTGAGTTAATTCAATACCCGAGGCATCTCCTGGCGATTATGTCAAAACACCTAGTTTCCTAGGCAGAGAGGCAAGGCTCATAAATCTGCTCAACACATTCTCTCCCTCTTTAACAACAAAAAAATTCATTTTGAGGTAAAATGTCCTGAAGGGCCGTCAGTAATATGCATCACTAAAACAGAGAGGGTCAAACATGTCACCCCAACACTGGGAGGCATATTTCATGGCTAGTTAGTGTCAAACATGATCTCATTTGTCAACAAAGCGCTGGGAAAAATAAACAAAACTAGGCAGGCACCATGCAATGGGCTCTCTTTTTTAACAAGGGGAAGGATTGTGTTTACAGAAGGAAGACTCTGGTTTAGTGGTGGGTGTGTTTATCACTCCCTGTCAATGGGAATTCAATAGGACATGTGCTCAGACCCTGCTTGAGATATCACAAAGCTAACAACTCATTAGTAGGCTCTTTCTAGTAATAATAAATGGTTACACTTCCATTACTCTTACACAAATACCACAACAAGTATAGAAAACACGTATTTTCAAAGGTGTTATATATATTTTTGTCTCATACATAATTGGAAAAAAATAACCTGTGAATTATGCTAGGAAATTTGTTACTGATCTTATTTTACAGGAAGTTTAAGGTCTAAGAGGATAGATCCAGTACTTACAGAACGAGTATTTGTTTTTAAAGAAAGGGAAACAAGTGAGTAGAAGACATAAACTTTATTTTTACTACCTGGTAGGGCAGGCTGATCTACCATTTTCTTCATTTAAAAGTTTCATGCTTTGGGCGCCTGGGTGGCCCAGTCGGTTAAGCGTCCGACTTCAGCCAGGTCACGATCTCGCGGTCCGTGAGTTCGAGCCCGGCGTCAGGCTCTGGGCTGATGGCTCAGAGCCTGGAGCCTGTTTCCGATTCTGTGTCTCCTTCTCTCTCTGCCCCTCCCCCGTTCATGCTCTTTCTCTGTCCCAAAAATAAATAAAAACATTGAAAAAAAATTAAAAAAAAAAAAAGTTTCATGCTGCTCTTAAGCATGTTTGTTTTGTAAGAATGTCAGGAGTCGAATTCCCGGAAAATTTTGTTGGGCTTTTTAAATTAGCCTTGGACTTAACTTATAGATTAATTTGGATGATATTATTTTCAGAATCTCTCATTTGTTTTAATATTTTACAGTTTCTTTTGTTAAACTCTAATTCATATAAAAATAATTTTGATACAAAGACTGAAGGACCCATCTTCCATTACTTTCCAGAAGGTGAACTATTTGCCCAAACGTGACTTATTGAATTATTCCTCTTTTCCCAACTGCTTTGACCTAGCACTATACCTCATACTAAATTTTAACTTATTTTGAACTCTCCATTTCCGTTTCATGGATGTCTGTCTTCTGTTCTTGTGCCAATATTAAACTTACAGTTACTACACCTTGTAATAATCATCTTCTTCTGAATTATTCTGGGTATATTATACTTTTGTGTTTACTTTTCCCTATAAACTGTTGAATTAGCTTGTCTCCTTCTACTACCTCTCCTTCCCTTTGAAAATGTCAATATCATCGTAAGATACATTGCAGATTTATAGTTTTGACAGTTTTATAGATTTGTATAGATTTATTTATAGCCTCTTGATAGCCTTTTAGTATTGACTTTTCCCCTCAAAAATAGAGAATATTTTTCCATTTATTAAGACATTTTTTGTTATAAGTCTCACTAGCAATTATAATTTTTCTTCATAGAGCCCTAGATATTCCTCGTTAATGCTTATATTTTTTATTCTTTGTTGCTATTGTAACTACAGTATTTTTCTCATTATGTTTTCTAAGTGGTTGATATTTTTTATAGTGGTGAGCTATTGAATTTTATATGTTGATTTTATAACCAACCACTTTACTGGGTTCTTTTTTTAGTTCTTAATTGCCTTCAGCTAGCTCTCTTGGGTTTTCTAGATATGCTCTATTATTTTTGGCAAATGACAATAATTTTGACTCTTTTCCAGTTTTATGTTTCCTATTTCTTTCTCTTGCCTACTTGTACTGGCCAGGACCTTTGGAATGATAATAGAAATAGTGAGGAGAATGGCCAATCTTGTTTTACTCCTCATTTTAATAGTGGTGCTTTTAGTGTTTCATCACGAAGCTTAATGCTGGCTTTTGGCTTAATCTATTGGTACTTTATTAAGAGCTTTATTTTCACTTTAAAATCCAGAATGGGTATTGAATTTTATTGAATTTTCTTTTGTCCAGTAGCTACAGAAGTATGTATACCTTTTCTGCTACTAAGATATATATTGTGCAAAGCATTTGGTGGCTATATATTCCTGTATTAATGTCCTGCAGGATTGTTTGTTAATACATTATTTGGGACATTTACGATGACATTTATTAGTGAGTTTTGTCTATCTCATATATCATTCTGTCACTGTGCTATTTTTTGTCACATGTTCATATCCATAGTATGATGGTTTTGTAAATATTATTTGGGAACTTTCTGCCTTCATTTCTGGGAAAAAAAACTGAAAGCACTTAGATGATCTATTAGGTAAAGCATGGATAGAATTCATCTGGAACCTGTGACATCTGGTGTCATTTATCACACTCCTTTGTACCCTGTCTTTCCTATAAATTTATGCTCAAATCTAGAGACGTTATTAAATTTACATTTAATTTTATTTTTACAACACTACTTCGTTAGAGTTGCAGGCTACTTCCTTTAGTAATGTCTGGTATTCTCTCTTTTCATGATATTGGTAGCCATTGGTAATAATTGTCTAGATCCGTTGATTAATTGGGGATTCCAGTTGTTGATATCCCTACTCTATCATTGCTTTTTTATTTGATAGGATATTTGTATAAACAGAATATGTATTTTATCAATATTTGATTATTTTGAGATGTAGTTCATATAGTAAAGGGAGGAGGGATGTTTAATTTTAGGCTGCTTTTTAAAAAAAAAAAATTAAGTCACCTTAGGTCTGAAGTAGTATCTCATTGTGGTTTCCATTTGAATTCCCTAATGACTAATGATGTCAGGCATATTTTCATGGGGTATTGGCTTTATGTATTATCATCTTTGAAGATACTTCAGTTGAAATGATTGTTAGTTGGGCTATCTGTTTTTTGTTATTGAGTTATAAGAGTTCTTTAAAGAGACAAGTCATTTCATATACATATACACATATGATTTAAATATATGCTCCTATTTTGTGTGACATACTTTTAAGGTTCTTGAGTCACAAAAGTTTTTTTCTAATTTTTTAATGTTTATTTTTATTTTTGATTATAATTCATTATTTGAGAGAGAGAGAGAGAGAGAGAGAGAGAGAGCGCATGAGTGGGGGAGGAGCAGAGATAGAGGGAGACACAGAATCCAAAACAGGTTCCAGGCTCTGAGCTGTCTGCACAGAGCCTGATCTGGGGGCTCAAACCCAGGAACCACGAGATCATGACCTGAGCCGAAGTCAGATGCTTAACCAGCTGAGCCACCCATGCGCCCCAGAATCACAACAGTTTTTAGTTTTAATGAAGTCTAATTATCTCTTTTCCTTGGATGCTTATTTTTGGTGTCACATCTAAGAAGTCATTGCCTAACCCAGCACCATGACAACCTTGTGTTTTCTACCAGCAACTTAAAAAGTTTTAGCTTTTACATTTAAGTCTGTGGCTCATTTTAAATCACACACAAGTAAGTGACACGAGGAAAGGGTCCATTGTTGTTCTTTTGCATGTGGATATTCAGTTGTCCTCTCACCATTTGTTGAAAAGACTCCAATGTCCACATTGAATTGTCTTGGCATGTATGTAAAAAATCAATTGACCATAAATAAAGGGGTTTATTTTTGGACTCTCCATTCTATTGCATTCATTGATCTATATATTTGTCCTTATGCAAGTATCATACTGTCTTGACTACTGTAGCTTTGAAAACAGGCAATGTGAATCTTCCAAATTTATTACTCTTTTTCGGGATTGTTTTTGACTGTCTTAGTCCCTTGAATTTCCATATAAATTTTAAGATCAGTTTGTCAATTTCTTCAAAATGACTGATTGGGGTTTTGATAGGAATTGTCTGAATCTGTAGATGAATCTGCAGAATATTACCATCTTAACAATATTACTGTCTTCTGCTCCATGAACATAAGAAGCCATTCTCTTTCTTTAGATCTTTTAAATTTATTTCAATGTTCTGTGACATTCAATATACAAGTCTTGCACTTACTTTTAAAGAATTATTCCTAGGTATTTTATTCTTTTGGATGTTATTGCAAATGGAATTGGTTTATTCATTTTACTTTTAGATTGTTCATTGCTAATATATAGAAGTATACGTGATTTTTATATATTGATCTTATATCCTTTAACCTTAATGAACTTGTTTGTTAATTCAATAACGTTTTAGTGACTGTCTTAGGATTTTTTATGCATAGGATCATGGTTTCTGTAAAGAAATTAGCCTTTGTTCTTTTTTTTCCAACTTGTCTTTTTTTAAAGTTTATTTTTCTTGCTTTAAGTGTCTTGGATAGAGTCACAGTGCATTGCTGAATAGAAGTGGCAAAAGTGGATATCCCTCTTTTTTTTTCCTGATCTTAGTGGGAAAGCATTCAGTCTTTGTCCATTAAATATGATGTTAGCTGTGGACTTTACTAGACACTGTGTATTAGGTTGAGGAATTTTCCTTCTATTCTAGCTTCTTACATGTTTTTATCAATAAATTTTTTTTCTATTTTTTCAAATGCCTTTTTTATATATCAATTGAGATGATCATTGGGTTTTAGTCCTTTATTAATACTGTGTATTTTGGGGTGTTTTTAAAATTTTTTTAATTAAAAAAAGTTAGAGAGAGGAAGAGTGTTTGCGAACAGGGGAGAGGGGCAGAAGGAGAGAAAGAGAGATTCCCAACCAGGCTCCACACTCAGCACAGAGCCTGTTGTGGAGCTCGATCCCACAACCCTGGGATCATGACCTGAACTGAAATCAAGAGTTGGACACTCAACTGAGCCACCCAGACACCTCATATTTTGGGGTGTTAATCCAACTTTGAATTCTTGAGATAAATCTGAGATGGTCATCATGTGAAATTCTCTTTTATGTTGCTGGATTCAGTTTGCTAGTAATTTGTAGTTTTGTATCTATAGCCATAAAAAATATTAGTCTGTGGTTCTCTTGTGATGTCTTTATCTGGCTTTTATATGAGAATAATACTGACTTCATAAAAAAATTAGAAAGGGCTCTCCCTTCTTTTACTTTGTGAAGAGTTAGTGAACTATTAGTTTTCATAATTGTTTAAATGTCAGGTAAAATTCATTAAAAGTGGCTTGTTCACCATATGGGCTTGTGCTTTTCCTGCAGGAAGTTATTAAGTTACTAATTCAATCTCTCTACTCCTTAATGTTCATAGTTTTTATTTACTCTTGAGTCAGTTTCACTAGTTTGTTTACTTTTTAGGAAGTTGTTCATGTTATTTAAGTTTACTTGTTGGTATACACTTGTTTGTGGTATTGCCTTAGAATTCTATTTCCTTAAATACCTATTTGTCTTCTCCCATTTGCCGAGGGGCTCTGTGTAAGAAGGCACACCTTCAGACTTTAGGAAGTTTACAGAACAGACTTGGCTCTCACCTCCTCCATGTTCAGGGCTTTGTGTTCAGCCAGAAGAGAGTCGATCTCTCACCAGCTTTTTCCTGGACATGTGCACAGCCTGGTGCATGAACACAGACTGATCTCCAGGAATATGTCAGAGCTTTTCAAGCTTCCTATGGTTATTTTATTCTATGCCATTTCCTGTTATTTTCCTGGCTAGGCTCTTGCCTGCCACGAGAAAACCAAGTCATGGTCTTAGGTGGTTGCAATGCTGTCCAGAGATTGATGTCACTTTGGTAATAAACTAAAGGTTAGGCTTTGTCCCCCCGTTGAGCTGCGCTCTGAGTTGAATTGAATAGCCACTCCGCCTGGGAATAAAGATTTTCCTGGCAGCTGGAAGTTCGGACAACACATTCTTTGTGCTCTGAAGATGGTGCTTTTAATGGAATTTAAGAAATCAGTTGTCTAGGTTGGCCGCAAGAATACTGGTATGAAGAGATATGGTATAGCCCCAAGTTAAAAGGTCACATATCCCACTATGTTACTGGGGTTCAGTAATTTCTCCTAGATAAATATTTGATTTTCAACGATTTTCAAATAGCTTTGGTTAATTTCCAGAGTTCTAAAATGGCTAATGGTTAATTTTGCTTTGCCAAATTATTTTCATTGTGTGTGTGTGTGTGTGTGTGTGAAAGCAGTTCACTGAGGTCATCACTCCACTATTCTTGTCAATTGCACCCACTTATTTTTTCCCACTCCCACTTATTTTTGATATTTAAATTAAATACTCATTTTCAAAACATATTTTTAGTACAGACTCCTTGTACATATTCCTTACACTCCCATATGTATTCCTTATGATCGTGAGTTACATCCTTGGGAAAACATGTATTTTATTTTATTTTATTTTATTTTATTTTATTTTATTATTTCTTTTATTTTATTAGTAGTATTATTTATTTTAGAGAGAAAGAGCACAAGTGGGGAAGAGGGGCAGAGGGAAAGAGAGAGAGAGAGAGAGAGAGAGAGAGAGAGATAGAATTTCAAGCAGCCTGTATGCTCAGCATGGAGCCCTACAAAAGGCTTGATCTCACAACCCTGGGATCATGACCTGAGCCGAAATCAAGTGTTGGTTGCTCAACAGACTAAGCCACCCAGGCACCCTGAAAACATGTATTTTATATTCAAAACCTTTCTTAATGTCGTAATTTCAGTCACTTATCTTGTCTGAAGCTCATTCTCTAGATTCTTCAGGAAAGAATCATGAAAGCAATATTTCCTATGTTCTTGTATAAAAACAAAACTGTGACTTTTGTGCTTGAATAACAGTTTGAATGAATATCAACATGTTCACTTATATTCTATTTCCTTAAATATCTTAAATATCCTGTGATACAAAGTGTTGCTATCAAAAAATCTAAATGCCACACAAGTTTCTTTCCCTTGTAAACTATTTGGCCATTTGCCAAAAGATGCTCTCTTTTTTTGGTTACAATAAATTTAATTCAATATGTCTTAGTGTTTATTGTTCTGGGCATATTTCCACGAGTATGAGCTGTGCTATTCTACTTTGTAGATTCAAGTAATATTTTAATTTAGAAAAGTTTTCTTGAATCATATTTTTAGTATTTGTTCTATACATTGCTCCTTTTTTCTCCTTTGGGAATGCCACATTCAGGTATGCTGGATTTCTCTAGCCTCTTCTCAATATCTATTATTTTGTCTTGAATTCTTTTTGTCTCTATTTCATTTTTGAAAAAACTTTAATTTCCTGTATCACAAATCATGATCTGTAATGCTTGTTTATCTTGTTCTTATATTCTTTTTGTGACTTATTCATTTATTAAATGATGTGTTTCTCTTTTTTATAACTTTAAATTATATCACCTGTTTTTAAATCAGCCTTTGTTGAATCACTTACTTTTTTTTTTTTTTAGCATTTTCTAATTGTAATTTATGCTGCCTTTGCTTGCTATCTACCTCCCTCTTAATTTCTCTTGGTTCATTTTGTAGACACATCTTCCTGGGGTTGTTTTCATTACATTAAATTTCCTATACTTTTGGAGAGAGAAATGCATCAGGATAACTTTTACAGCTTTATTTCTCTGGAAATCCCATTTCTGTAGTTTCACAAAGAGAAAAAGGTGTAGTTCCATGTTGTTTGAGATAGTTCCATGCTGTTCTCTGCTTCTATTCCTAATTATATTTGAATATTTTTTTGTTTCTTTAAAAATTTTTTTTAATGTTTTTATTTATTTTTGAGACAGAGAGAGACGGAGCATGAGCAGGGGAGGGGCCGAGAGAGGGGGAGACACAGAATCTGAAGCAGGCTCCAGGCTCAGAGCTGTCAGCACAGAGCCCGATGTGGAGCTTGCACTCATAAACCGTGAGATCATGACCTGAGCTGAAGTTGGACGCTTAATTGACTGAGCCACCCAAACGCCCCTATTTGTTTTCATTTTAAATGTAGGCTCTGTCCCCAGTAGTTTCTCCTCATGGGCGAGATTGATCCTGATATGGTTTTGGTTTTCTGTACGACTGATATTGAGCAGCATCAAGGCTCTCTGTCAGCAATCTCACTTGACACTTAGGGGTTTCCTCCAAGTTTGGCTGCTTTTCTCAGTAGGCTGAATATTTTTGTCAGACACTGAATATTTTTGTCAGTTTGGGAGTTTGCTTGTTCTCATGGTCATGATAAGCCCTGTTGTCTTTCTGCATACAGATCTTAGAGGCATTGGTGGTTTTTCCTTGCCCTTGTTTTAGGAACGGTAGGATAACTTCTCGCCAGATTTTATCCTATACGTTGTCTGTATATTTTTAGCTTGTTTTGGCTACCGTGTGTGTGTGTGTGTGTGTGTGTGTGTTAGAGGAATCAAAGAAATTATAAAACTCTATTGCCATTCCCAACATCTTCCTGGAACCTTAATATAATTATGTTTTACAATCCACTCTTTGTATTATTTTGATGTTTTATAGTTTTTTTTTATCAGAGATCTTGTATCTTTTTTTTTTTTTTTTGAGTTCGTGCTGCATAGAGACCACATAATATTTCTTTGATTTCGTAGAGAGGTAGTGATCACAGTTTGAATCATGTAGATTGTGTAATATATCGGGTAAATTCATTAATTGTCCAGGTAGTGTTTTCTTCTCTTTTTCTTTTTTTTTTACTTTGGATATTTTAAATTGGTATGCTGATGTTTTTTTTTAAATTTAAATTCTCACTAATATCTTAAAGGCGGTGGAGAAAGGAGACAGTGGAGACAAGTAAGACAAGTAAGTCTTAATGGATTAACATTTTGAAAAGTTAAGAAGATACTAGAAACATTTATTACAAAAATTCAGCAATTTGAGGGACACTTGCTTATTCCTAAAAAGTTCATCTGCCTTCAAGCGTGCTTCTTCTGTGGAATAATTATAAAGTGCTAAGAAAAGGGATTGTGTGTGTGTGTGTGTGTGTGTGTGGTTGACTGTGTATGCAGTTTAACCCAGATGTCTCTTGACTTAACAAACATCCAACAGCTACAGAGCTTTTTACCACCCACAATGCTTCCTCCATCATTCCATGTCAACAGTGGTTCCCCCCTCCCCCCAAATATCTGGTACTTTCTTTTCTAGCATCACATAATTTGCCATTCCATAGTGTCAAACAGAGTTCAGGGATGTTCCTCTAGTTTGTTTGGTTACTTAATATTTTTTGTTTTTATTGTTTCAACTCAAAGGGGAATTATTATTTTGTTCCTTGGGGTATGAAATATATTTTCCAAATTACTAATCCTTTTTTTAAAGTAATCTCTACTCCCAGTGTGGGGCTTGCACTCACCACCAGGACATCAAAAGTCACATGCTCAACCGACTGAGCCAGCCAGGAACCCCTAGACTTCTAATCCTTTTATATACTTGAAGACACAGTATTTTCATTAGATCACTTGTATCATCCCGGACAAATATTTACAGTATTTGGCATGCTTTCTTCACATATTATACATTGCATTTTAGGTACTTCTTATTTTAATTGTAATTACCTTTAATTGCTGCTTTTCTTGCTTCCAAGTGTGTTTCTAAGAAGATATCTTTATTTTGCCATCTTGAACCAGGCTTTTCTGAACATGTTCCACAAATAATGTTTCACTGTCAACACTAATGTTGGCTTTAGCAGGTGTAGGAATCCTTAGGATTTTTTTTCCTGTGGTGGTTTTTATTGCCATGGATAGAATAATGAACATATAAGATCTGTATGCCCTTTCGATGAATTTGTTTCTACTTTTTAAAATAAATTCGATGCATTTTTTTCTCTTTCACGGCTGAAGAAAACTAGTCTTCTAGATTTAATCCAGCTTTTCTTTTATTAATTCAATCACATATTGAGACCTTATAGGTACAAAGCACTAGTCTAAGTGACTGACAAGAAAGTCCTTATCTTCATGGACCTTCATTCTAGTGAGGAATTAAAACTATCCAGACAAACCTACATGATTTCCACAGCTCTACTGGTAAAGGTTTCTTAAACTGCCCATATTCCCTACTTGCAAAATCTACTATTCCGTCTTCGAACTTTAGTCTTAAGAGGGTTTTATTTACAAAGTTACCAGTTTTCCTGATTGATTATAAATAATGCTGAACATTTTATAAAGCAGCTCTCAGAAACAGATTGAATGTGTCAGTGCTCTCAGGTAACATAATTTAAACTTATATCAGAATATAGATTTAAAAGTATTTATACCAAATGCAAGTCTTTCTTTTTTTGAAGAAATAACAAAGAGAATGAAGCAAGTTGGGTAGTATAGGCCACTTGGCATTTAGCTCAAAAGAACATTTTACAACCTGATTGAAGATAAATCCTGTACCTATAGAAATATTGGCTTCTTCCCAAATCAACCGTTAATCGTTAAGTCCAGAGATTTCCAACAAAGTTTGCAATGAGTTTAACTTTCCTTCTGTTCAAATTGCTTGCACAGAATCAATGAAAACCAATTACTCTTTGTCAGAATTGTAAGATACCAAATAACTGAGAGTTGTAGATATCTTCAGTCAACTGGTTAATTATTAGTGTTTTGGTTACCTTTTAATTTTAAATTTTCTCTGCAGTGAAATCTTGCTCTGTGTTTTCCTCTAGTGGTGTGCCTTAACCTCATGGTTTCTGGAAGGTAAGAGTAAATCAAACCAATTATAATTAGTGCTCTTTTGAGCTCAGAAATCATTAGAGAGAGCAAGAAGGAAACTTTTACCAGTCTATTCTGAACAGTCTATCTGCTCAGTCCACATTCTCTTGTGTGCCTGTTTTTATAATAGGCTCATTATCAAAGCTGGTAAATAGACATTTAGCTTCAATTAATCCCTGTTGTTCAGTCTACAGTGTTTATCTTGTAAACTCCAGAGCTGAGCTGATTAAAAATTAGCTTAGGTGGGCATGTCACGACGATTTCCCTACCAACTTTTTTTTTTTTCCTGCTTTGACCCGAATTGCCTGAGCAGTCAGGCCAAATCTGAGAAGTTGGATGCCACCTGCCTAGAGCTAAAGATGACATAGAAAGAGATGCCCAAGCTGATATGGGGACCAGAAAGTGCTGTAGCCACAGACTGTAGCAAAGATTAGGTCAAATGTCATAGAGTAACTTTCCCAAAAATAGCTGAGAGTGGCATGCGTAAGTTTTTGGGGTGTATTAACCAAAGATAAACCTCTAATGCAGTGAGAAGTCAGAATTGAGCAGAGGGGAAAGCTGACCTGTAATGCGGTCTCAACCAAAGCTACAGCCATGCCACGGGAAGCTCTCAAGCTGGCACAAGTCTTCATAGGGACGATGCCTTTGTTTCCCTGCATCAACTTCATTGGTGTTGACATGAACTTGGATGTGCAATACCTGAACCTGAAGGTAGTAGCCAGTGATAGATAAAGGATAGATATAGGATCTCAAAGTCCTGACAGCTGGGATATGTGTTTTTGGCCTCAGAGAAGCGATCTGCTTGGAGCTCCAGAGACTCCACTATCAGTAAATTAGGCAGGCTTAGTGTTAGGCAGCACACAGTGTACTTTTTATGTTACTAGAAGGGCAATGATTAAGCAATAGCACCGCTAAGCTTTTATGGCCATGAAGGAAGATTTAATGGGGTAAAGCATCCATGTTTCTTCAAAAAGAGTGGTTTTCAGCCCAGACCCCAAGTAGGCAATGACTCTTCCCATAAGAAAGTATGAACTACAACCCTTTGTATTATCATCACAGACTAAAGGATAAAGGAAGGTAGAACAATAATTACTTGAGTAAATGGGCAGGGATAGAAATTACATGGAACAAAGAGAGGGAGAAAAATATTTTTGTCTTTTTTGGGGCATTAAAGTAAAGCAGGAAGCTGACATTTCACAGAACACTTGGGAGAATCCAACTACTATCAGAATATTGATCATAAAAGCTGGGGTCTATAAGTAACCTGTGGACTCTTCTTCTAATAAGAGCAGAGTGTTTGTTATTAAGGATAACTTCAAATTATAAATAAAATACAAAACCAAGTCTCTTTGAAACTACTAGAGGACTACTAAACCAGCCAGTATTTGAAAGGCCAAATTCTGAGAGAGAAGGAAGATACACTGGGATGGGTCCAACGTTGCAGAGGGATTTTACCACTGAGGCATTTGACAGTTCATAGGTGGGTTGGGGCTCAGAGGCTCCGAAACCTAACAGAAATCAGTGACTACTAGTTGGGAAACTGACATGAACCCTGAGCAGTTTCATGAGGCTGGGAAATTAAACTTGGACCCAAGTAAGTCCTATCAGTTGAGGATAGACCAAGACACAAGAGGAAAGGAAAGTGAGTCCAGATGTGCACAGCCATCTTGCCACCCCTGCCCTTCAGTAGTTTGCTCATCCTTGGGAAGAGGGCTTAAGAAGCAAGAAGAGAGCGATAGATAAGAGTACAGGGAGATGGTGGAGCTTTCAGCAGCCTTGCTGCACTGCGGAGATAAACAGAAGCTCTAAACCAACCAAAGAGAAGTGGTCCACCTAAACACCCCAACTTCCAGTGGTAAGAGTAAGGCCAATATTGAGTGGTAGAAGTAAAGATATGATCAAGATCTCAGAAAACTCTGAAACCCACCTTCAAATAAGCTCCAAACAGACCGAACTGAGGCCAGCTACCCAAAATAGATTGTGGAAGGAAGATAGTATCAGATTGAGCATTGAGTTATGTGCACAGATTTTCATACATGCTGTGTGGCATTCAGTTAAAATTACTAGGCATAACAGGAATCTGGTTTAATTTTTTTTAAGAGGGAGGAAAAGACCATAAAAGTAGACTTTTATGAAACTTCAGTTACTAAGATTGTCAGAAACAGGCTTTAAAACACTGAAAATAATGTGTTCAACAAAATAGGTGGCAGGTAAGAAATTTCTACACATTCTTGGAATTCACAAAATGAAAGGCAAAGGAAACTAGAACCTTATAGAGATGAAAATATAATATATGAAATTAAGTACCCAGTATATGAATTTAACATCAAGTTAAAAAATCTAAAGAAAAGATTGAAAAAACTATAAAACAATCAGCAGAAAAATAACCAACTTGAAAAATGGAGAGGAAAAAAATAATGAAAACACAGAAAAAACAATAAATGACATATAAGAAACAGTGAAAATAATTATTATATGTATGACTGGAATCCCAGAAGGAGAGAGAGAATGGGGTAATATTTGGGGAGTTACTAGCAAATATTTTGCCAAAACCATTTAAAGATATCAAACTTCAAATTTGAGATTTACAAACCCCAAGGAAAATAAATACAAAGGAACATAGACCTAAGCACATGGAAGTCACTGAAACAACTTTAAATAAGAGAGAGAAACACAATTCATTGTATCCAAAGAGCAAGCATAATCTCTATTCTTGACTGAAATTATGGAAGGTAGAGACATGAAACACCATTGCAAAAGTGTTCACATAAAATATGTGCCAACGTATAATTTTATAGCCAACAAAAATATTCTTCAAAAAAGAAGATAATATAAATACACTTCAGACAAACAAAATTTCACTTCAGACAATTAATTCATAACCAGATCTCTGTGAAAAGAAATTCCACAGGAAGTTATTTGGGCAGAAGAAAAATAACCTTAAATGGAAGTATGGAAGTACAGAAATGAATAAATAGTACACATGGAGAAGGCAGATCAATGTAAATTTATATTAACTATAGAAAACAATGATTTTTTTTTCCTTTTTGCTCCTCAGACTGGATACCAAATTGATCTGCATTCAAATTCATGGGTTCTTCTGCTCAGATCTGCTGTTGAACCCTCATGTGAATTTTTCATTTCAGTTATACTGCACTTTCCAGATCCAGAATTTCTGTTTGTTTCCTTTTTATAATTGCTGTATCATTATTAATTTTATAATTTTGTTTGTACTTGGTTTTTCTATTTTCTTTTAATTCCTTGCCTATGAGTTTCTTTCAGTCTTTGAACATAATTATGGCCATTGATTTAAAATAGTTGTCTAAGATATTCTACAATAGAACTGACCGGAATTTGTTTTTAAGTGGCAAGGTTACCAAAGACAAGGAAAGACTGAGGAAGTGTCACACATTGGAGAAGACTAAGGAGGCATAACAACTAATACAATGTGAGATCCACATAAGAGGGAAGACATGGTGAAATTGAAATTAGGCCTATAATTTAATTAATAATAATTAATAGCACAAATAGTAACATTAATACTGCTAATGTTAATTTCATGGTTTTGGTCACTGAACTATGTAAGATGTTACCATTAACATGCAGGGAAGCTGAGAGATGGGTACTTTTTTGGCAACTTTTCTGCAAGTCAAAGTTTATTTCAAAATAAAAAGTAAAAAAAATTTTTTCTAGTAAGTCTATTATCTGAGCTTCCTCAGGATATTTTGTCAAGTTATTTTATTTCCTTTGAGTGGGCAACATTTCCTTTTTTTTATGACTTGTCATTTTTTGTTATTGTTGAAAACTGTACATTGAAGGCTACCATATGGTAGCTCAGGAAATTATATTCTTCCCCTTTCCCTGAGTTTTCAATGAATATGTTTTTGTTTGTTTGTTTGTTTTTGTTTTTCTTGAGGTGGGAGGAAGGGCACAGGGAGGCCAAGAGAGAGAAATCTCAAATAGACTCCAAGCCCAGCACGGAGTCTGACATGGGGCTGGATTTCATGGCTGTGAGATCATGACCTGAGCCGAAATCAAGAATGGGACGCTAAGTCCCCAGGCTCCCTTGGCTTTGCTGGTTTTGGTTGATGAAGGCTGAAGTTGGCCACTCATCTAGTGATCCTTCCAAACGATCTCTGCAAAGATTATATTCCTCAATGTGTACAGTCACAAAGTCTCTGTTCCTGTAGCTTGTGTTCAGTAATGTTTAACAGAAATTTCCTTGAATACCTACAGCTAAAATAACGAACTAACTAACTAACTAAAACAATATATCAACACTACCACCCCCACCTTCCCTAGTCTTTCAGATTGGTTCTCTACTGTGACACTTTTTCAATACTTAGGCAGGATGTTTCCAATTCTGCTGTAGCCTACACTTAGTTCCTATTACACCAAGTCTAGTAATAAACCAAAGGTAAAAGATTAGGGTCCTTTCACGTAATTTCCAACATCTATCCTGCTCTGGACATCTAGGTGACTTTCTAAATCCCTAGTACACACAGGCAATACTGCATGACCAAACACTTCCCAGGTTTTCATCCCTAGTTTTGTAGTCTATTGTATGTACATTTTTTGTCCCAGGAAGTTGTGGGATTCTGTTCACATTACAGTGTTTTCAAGCAATGTCCACTGCTTTTCCACTCTGACTGCATTCTAAGGTAGGTGCAATAGAGACATGTGCTTTGTGTCAGTCCTTCAGGTAGCCTTCAGCCAGGTTGCAACACACCAACAGAATAAACAGTGAATGAGGTCTGCTCTGCTCCCTGTGGAACCAGGACCTAGGGTCCCACACTGGGAATGTGGTCTGCCATCCACTCTATTGCCACCAAGCTGGGAGAAGGTGGGGCAGGGCAACGAAAACACCACAAAGTTTTCATACTATTTTTAATGTACCTTTTTCTTGATTCAGTGTTCATATGGTTGCTGTAAGCCTTTCCCTATTTTCCAGAGTTCTGACAAAGTTGATTTGGGTGATTTCTGTTTGTTTTTCAACGTTTCTGTGGAGGACCAGGTGTTTAGAGCTGCCTAATTTGCCATTTTGCTGCCAATATTCCTTTTGAACCTAAAACAATAATTCTAATAATTTTTATTTAGATTCTCTTGTATTTTACACATAGATTAACTTAGAATCAGACAATATTTTTATTTTTTATATATAGCTAAATATAACTATATAGTTATGTTATATGTATAAAATTATCTTTTATGATTTTATCTTTTATATTAATTAATATAAAGATATCTCATAGTATTGGCTAGCACTGCTGATAAGATGTTGTATCTAAAATGCTAGAGTATCGGTGTTGGATAGATATCTTTAAGGGTGGTCCTTGTATGCCTAACTTACTAAAACTCATTTGCTTTTTGATTAGGAGTATGTTTCAAATTTCATATAATGTATTTTCTACACACCATCATATTATTTATTTTTTAATCCGTTAAATATATCAATATATTTTCCAATGTTAAATCATTCTTTGCCCCTTCCTTTTTTTTTTTTTTACTCTAACCTGCTGGATTTTATTGGCTACATTTTGTGTAGCA
This sequence comes from Lynx canadensis, assembly GCF_007474595.2. Lineage (NCBI taxonomy): Eukaryota > Metazoa > Chordata > Mammalia > Carnivora > Felidae > Lynx > Lynx canadensis. Next base: position 111,747,740 of record NC_044310.1, read on the forward strand.
TTTTTATTCATATTCAGAAATATAAGTGACTCGTAATTACCCTTTATTATGCAGGCCTCGTCTTCCGATGTGTTATCACCTCACATTAACTGTGTGTCATGTGTGCTTTTTCTTGTAAAATCTTTTAAATACAGTTGAAACCTTGAACAACATGGGTTTGACCTATGTAGACCCACTGACTCAGGGATTTTGTTTTGATACAGTAGTACAAATGTAATTTCTTTTCCTTATGGTTCTCTTAATAACCTTTTCTTTCCTCTAGCTTACTTTATCATAAGAATACAGTGTATATAATCCATATAACATACAAAATATGCATTAATCAACTGTTTCTGTTACCATTAAGACCTCCAGCCAACAGTAGGCTACTAGTAGTTAGATTTTAGGACGGTCAAAAGTTATACATGGATATCTGACTGCATGATGGATCAGTGCCCCTAAATTCTGCATTGTTCATGGGACAACTGTATTTGATATAATTTAATTTGATTGCTTCCTAATAATTGACACTAAAGCTTTATTATGTATATGTACTCTATATGGACATAGTGACAGTAAAATTTGTTATTCAAACAAGGGTACTTTGTTTTTAATTTTAATCTAGTTAGCATCTTCATTTACATTTTTAGACTTGTCGTCAGTGTTTGAAAACTGCTATCCAGTTTCTTTTATATGTGACCTGTAAGAACTGGATGAACTTTCCAGACTTGCTTCTGGCTTCATACATTCCAAATCTTGGTTCTCCTTCACTACTCCGCACTTTCAGAATGTGCTGACACTGCTACACAGCACTTGGCCTTGCTCCTTTGTGTCAGGAGGAGAAATGAGAACACCCAGTGGGCAGCAGGAAATTTCCTGAAAGTCATTCCTCAGGGTGGCCAGCAATAGTCTAACAACACCTGGAAGGAACCGCACATAAAATATCCAGTGAAACCCAAATTAAATGGACCCCTCACTCAATTCCTTGTCCATTGATGCCCGGAGTGCCTTGCACCACTCCACACAAGTGTGACCGAGGGGATATCAGAAGGGAAGGCATCTTCATTGACTAAGGTTAAAATATTTCACATCTACAATGTTTACAAAAAAACATACGATGTGTGAGGGCATCGCCAGGACCCTTCCCAGAAGCCTTGATGGGGAGTGTCCTGGCACTGAAGGCTCATCACCCTCAGTGTAAATCCCCCTCCGCGACTGCCCAGTTTGTGGGTATGAAGCAGAGCCTCTTCTGGTCCTGGCTCTGGGGTTAGCTACTGTGTCAGATTCATGTGTGACAGGAACTGGCCTCCATATGGCTTCCTCTGAACTGGGACTGCTGTCGGTGTAGCCGTGGGCCCAGGACAGAGCGGGCCAGACCTGCTTGGAACTCGCTAGCTCCTTTGCTAAAATGCAGGAAATGCAGGCCCTCCATTTTCTTGTTCTAAAAACAGTGTTGGAACCAGTTGTGTCCCCATTCTGGTGATTTCTGCCCCAAGGAGAAGGGAGGCAAACTCTGTTCCTCTTATGGTCCAGAGGAAAAGTGTGCAGAAGGAGGGGTGCTGAGGTCTAATGTCTTGTGTGGCTGGTGTTTTGGTGTTCCAGTTAGACAGCTCTGTGTGAGTGGTTTCTTGGGAGAGCTCCACATGTCAGGAAATTACTTTTTGTCAAATTAGAGGTGATAATAGGCAATACCTGGCAGTGTTTGAGGGTACTGAGAAAGCAGTAAGACAGAAGAGAGAATTTCTTCTCTTGTCTTTGCCAAGCCAAAAATGTAGGCCAGCACCAATAGCCTGACTTATAGCGATATTTGGGTTCAGGTAGTCAAAAGTCACATGCGACATTCTGTTTAGGGGCTCAGTATTAGTTTTTGTTTTCATGGGACTGCGAATTTGTCATTGAAGGTAAAGGGGTCACACTGGTTGGCCTGTAAGGTCTCTCCCTATACTAGTTTGCTATAACAATTGTCCTTGGTAAAGCATGGGCCCTGCTGTAGGACAGGTGTCCTTGGGTGGGGTAATAACATGCTGCATGTTTATTCACACCACAGTGAGAATCGTTTGTCAGATGATTCCACACACATGATGTCTAGGATTATCAGGAAGGAGACCAGCCTTGTGAAGTGTTGGAGGCACAGTGCAGCAGAGTTCAGAGGTCTGGCCTCTCCCGCCCTCACTTTCCTTCAGGGTGAGGGGTCCGAGTCATCTGTGACTAACAAGAAGGTCCTGGCATCAGGAATGAGGGGAAACCTAAAGCAGGGGTGAAGTTGGAAGAGTGTCAAAGAGAAATTTCAGTTGCCTCATGGGTCAGTCTAGAGTTTACCTGGAGTCTCTCAAATAACTATAGTCTTCTGTTCCCAGGGGCTTTGCTGAGGATCTGGGCCCAGGATCTGGGCCATCCTAAGTGGTAGCAATAATGGTAATGGCCAATGTACCATGCTTGCCTCTTCCCTTCCCCTCTTCCATCTTTCTTCCTTCCCCACATATCCATTGAGGACAAGCCTCTTTCCAGGTGTTGGGATTCAGAAGTAAACAAACATAGACCAACTTCCTATCCACACAGGCTTACATTCACATGAGGAGGGACCATTACTTTGGTCACAAACCATTACTATATGTCATGCTAGACACTATACTTCATGTATATCTCAAATCTCCCCAACCACTCTGAAAATGATATTCATTATTCCCATTTTGCCAGTAAGACAACAATACCTAGGAGCATGTCTGAAAGATAATACTTATTCTGTAGAATGAAGGAATGAATGAACTAGTGAACAAATGAGTAAACAGAGGCACCACGAATGTAAGCCATTGACTCACCACCATACAGCTAACAAGTGATGTAGCCTGGGTCTGGCCTTCAAAATTTGGTGGAGTTAGCCTCTCTCCCGATTTTTTATTTATTTATTTTTTATCTTATTTATTTATTTATTTATTTATTTATTATTTTTAAAAATTTACAAACAAATTAGTTAGCATATTGAAACAATGATTTCAGGAGTTGATTCCTTAGTGCCCCTTCCCCATTTAGCCCATGCCCCCTTCCCACAATCCCTCCCGTAACCCTCAGTTTGTTCTCCATATTTATGAGTCTCTTTTGTTTTGTCCCCCTCCCTGTTTTTATATTATTTTTGTTTCCCTTCCCTTATGTTCATCTGTTTTGTCTCTTAAAGTCCGCATATGAGTGAAGTCATATGACTTTTGTCTTTATCTGACTGACTAATTTCACTTAGCATAATACCCTCCAGTCCCATCCACATAGTTGCAAATGGCAAGTTTTCATACTTTTTGATTGCCAAGTAATACTCCATTGTATTTATATACCACATCTTCTTTATCCATTCATCCATCAATAGACATTTGGGCTTTTTCCATACTTTGGCTATTGTTGATAGTACTGCTATAAACATGTGGGTGCATGTGTCCCTTCAAAACAGCACACCTGTATCCCTTGGATAAATGCCTAGTAGTGCAATTGCTGGGTTGTAAGGTAGTTCTATTTTTAGTTTTTTGAGGAACCTCCATACTGTTTTCCAGAATGGCTGCACCAGTTTGCATTCCCAAGATTTCATTCTTTTTTATGACTGTGTAATATTCTTTTGTATATATACCACATCTTCTTTATCCATTCATCTATTGATGGACATTTGGGTTGCTTCCATAATTTGGCTATTGTAGATAATGCTTCAATAAACTTAGGGGTGTATGTATCTTTTTGACTTTGTGTTTTTATATTGTTTTTGGGTAAACATGCAGTAATGGAATTGCTGGGCCATATGGTTATTATATTTTTTATTTCTTGCAGTGCCTCCATACTTGTTTTCCAGAGTGGCTTCACCAGTTTGCATTCCCTCCAATTGTGCAGGAGGTTTCCTTTCCTCCCATAACGTCATCAGCACTTACTGTTTCTTATGTTGTTGATTTTAGCCATTCTGACAGGTGTGAGATGATATTTCATTGTGGTTTTGATTTACATTTCCCTGGTGATAAGTAATGTTGAGAGTCTTTTCATGAGACTGTTGGTCATCTTGTGTCTTTGGAGAAATGTCTCTTTATGTCTTCCTTCTGCCCATTTTTAATTTGGTTATTTATTTATTTATTTGCTTTTGGTGTTATATTTTTAAATGTTTATTTATACTTTGAGAGAGAGAAAGAGAGCAAGCCGGAGAGGGAGAGAGAGAGAGAGGGAGAGAGAGAATCCTAAGCAGGCTCCATGCTATCAGCACAGAGTCCAATGTGGGACTTGATCTCACAGACCTGAGCCAAAATCAAGAGACAGAGGCTTAAATGACTGAGCCACCCAGGCACATCGAGTTGTGGAAGTTCTTTATAGTTCTTTATATATTATGGATATACTAACACTTTATTGGATATGTCATTTGCAAATATCCTCTCCTATTCAGTAGACTGTCTTTTAGTTTTGTTGATTGTTTCTTTTGCTGTGCAAAAATTTTGATGTAGTCCCAAAAGTTTATTTTTTATTTTGTTTCCCTTGCCTCAGGAGACACCTAGAAAAATACTACTACTGCCGATGTCAGAGAAATGCCTGTGCTCTCTTCTAGGATTTTTATGTTTTGAGTCTCATATTTAGGTTGTTAATCCATTTTGAGTTTATTTTTGTGTATGTTGTGAAAAAGTGGCTCAGTTTCATTCTTTTCCATAGAGCTGTCCGATTTTCCCAACACAGTTTGTGAAGAGACTTTTTTCCCATTGCATATTCTTACCTCCTTTGTCAAAGATTAATTGACCGTATAATGGAGAGTTTGTTTCTGGCTCTCTTTTATGTTCCATTGATCTGCGTGTTTATTTTTGTGCCAGTATCATACTGTTTTGATTACTACAGTTTTGCAGTGTGTCTTGAAAATTGAATTTGTGATACCTCCAGCTTTGTTCTTTCTCAACACTGCTTTGGCTATTTGCGGTCTTTTGTGGTTCCATACAAATTTAAGGAATTTTTTGTTCTGCTTTTGTGAAAAATGCTGCTGGTATTTTGGCAGGGACTGCATTAAAACTCTAGATTGCTGGGGGGCATGTGTGGTTCGGTTGGTTAAGTTGTCCAACTCTTAGTTTGGGCTCAGGTCATAATCTTAGGGTTCATGGGATCAAGCCCTGACTCTGGCTCTGGGGAGTACACGGCCTGCTTGGGATTCTCTCTCCCTCTCTCTCTGTCCCTCCTCCACTTGTTTGTGCGTTCTCTCTCTCTCTCTCTGTCTCAAATAAACTTAAAAAAATGTAACAAAAGAAAATCTAGATTGCTATGGATAGCATGGACATTTTAACTATTTATTTATTTTATTTTTTTAAATCCAACAACAATATTTGTTCTTCCTATCCATGATCATGGGATAGCTTTACATTTGCTTGTATCATCATCAGTTTCTCTCATCAATGTTTTATAGTGTTCGGAGTACACCTCCTTGGTTTAAGTTTATTCTGGGGCATTTTTTTTTTTTTTAATTTTTTTTTTTCAACGTTTATTTATTTTTGGGACAGAGAGAGACAGAGCATGAACGGGGGAGGAGCAGAGAGAGAGGGAGACACAGAATCGGAAACAGGCTCCAGGCTCTGAGCCATCAGCCCAGAGCCTGACGCGGGGCTCGAACTCCCGGACCGCGAGATCGTGACCTGGCTGAAGTCGGACGCTTAACCGACTGCGCCACCCAGGCGCCCCTATTCTGGGGCATTTTATTGTTTTTGGTACAACTATAAATGGGATTGTTTTCTTAATTCCTCTTCCTGATATTTCATTATTAAAGTATAGAAATACAATGAATTTCTGTAATTGATTTTGTATCCTGCAACCTTACTGAATTCATTTCTCAGTTCTAGTAGTTTTTTGGTGGAGTCTTTAGGATTTTCTAATATATAGTATCTACAAATAGTGAAAATTTTACTTCTTCTTTAGCAGTTTGGGTGCCCTTTATTTCTTTTTCTCATCTGATTGCTGTGGCTAGGTCTGGTAATACCGCGGAATAAACATCAAACCAGTGTACTTTTAAGAGTGAAGAAAGTCACTGTTAATGTTTGCACTGGGACAATAGGCACAGATTAGAACCTACATCAGCAAACTGATGACCTTTATTTTTGATCACCTTTATTACAAATTTATTGAGTATTTTAATTTTCAATTGCTTTTTTAAAATCATGTTTTCTAGGAAATTATAATTGTTTTCAGAATTGTCTCCTGAATCAGAAAAGAATCTGTCTTTGTATTATCTTAGCAGTTACTAATGTCTGCATGATCATTTTCCTTCCTTTTTCCATAACACAGCCCTAGATTTTTGCTTTGGGTTTTTGTTTTTCTGGAGTAGCTTTTATTTACTTTTTTTCTTAGTACTTTCTCTGGGTATGACATTCTGTATTTATGATTATTTTCACCAAAGACTTTGATGGAATCAATTATCTTTTGCCTTTTGTTGTTTATGAGAAATCTTTTGATGATATAATTCTGTCAGCCTTTCATATTAATCTGTTTTTCCTGTCTTGTTACTTTTTTTTTTTAATTTTTTTAAACGTTTATTTATTTTTGAGACAGAGAGAGACAGAGCATGAACAGGGGAGGATCAGAGAGAGAGGGAGACACAGAATCTGAAACAGGCTCCAGGCTCTGAGTGGTCAGCACAGAGCCCGACGCGGGGCTCGAACTCACGGACCGTGAGATCATGACCTGAGCCGAAGTCGGACACTCAACCGACTGAGCCACCCAGGCGCCCCTCCTGTCTTGTTACTTTAGAGCTCATCTCTTTTCCCTGGGTGCTGTGTACTTTCTCTCTACTTGTACTGATATAGGTTTCTTATTACATACATCGCTTGGAATTTGTTGTTTTTCCTGAATCTGATGGTTTGGATGGTTAATTGTCTTTTTGAATATTGTGTATTCTTGATTTTCTTCTTTTGGAAGTCTGTTATGATGTGTGTGTTGTCTGTTCTTTTTCTATATTCTCTCTTAACCTCTCATATGTTTTCATCCCCTTGCCTCTTTGTGCTGCACACCAAATAGAATTTCCAGAACTATTATTATGTATTCTTAGTCTTCATCATATAGTAGTACATCAATAATAATTCTATGTAATTGTATTTAAATTTTTAATATTTATTTTTGAGAGAGACAGAGAGACAGACAGAGAAAGAGGGAGACACAGAATCCAAATCAGGCTCCGGGCTCTGAGCTGTCAGCATAGAGACCAATGCAGGGCTCAAACTCACTGACCTGATCATGATCTGAGCCAAAGTTGGATGCTTAACCTACTGAGCCACCCCGGCACTCCTAAATATAGGGCATTAGCAGATAACTCCTTGTAGTTCCTTCCAAGAATTACCTGCCCTTTTCCCTGTAGGTAATCACTGTTCTCCTAACATAATCTATTGTGTTTGCCTTTCTCAATTTCAAAAAAAAAAAAAAAAAATTGGGAGTCAATACAGTGTTCACTCTTTTGAGTCTGTCTTCTTTCCTTCAATATTATCTTTATGAGATTTATCATGTCACTGCACTTAGCAATACTCCATTATTTTTCACTGCAGTCGCAAATTGTTAGGTGTAATTACACCACAATGTATTTATTTCTTTCACTGGTAAAGGGCATTTAGTTTCCAGATGGGGGATATTCTGAATAGTGATGCTATAAAGATTCTAATCCTTTCATCTGGTGAATATTCTGTACATTTCTAAAGGGGGCATATAAGTGGGAACAAGACAGAGTTACACTGAATTGTAGAATTGGTGTACATTTAGATTTAGTATGTATTTCAAAGTTATCATGCTGATTAAAATGCCACCAACAATGTATAAGAGTTCTAACTGTGCCACACTCTTAGCAAACTTGACTTTGGCATTCTTTGTAATCTAAACCATTCTGGTTGGTGTGCAACTGTTTGGGCATTTTTTTCGCTTTTTGAATTTTATTCTTAAAATTTCTTTAGCTATTTTAGGGGAGCCTAGGTGGTTCTGTTGGTTAAGCATCTGATTTTGGCTCAGGTCATGATCTCGTTGTTTGTGAGTTCGAGCCCCGCGTCAGGTTCTGTGCTGGTGGCTCGGAGCCTGGAGCCTGTTTCGGATTCTGTGTCTCCTTCTCTCTCTGCCCCTCGTCTGCTCATACTCTGTCTCTGTTTCTCTCTCTCAAAAACAAATAGACATTTTAAATAAATAAATAAATAAATAAATAAATATTAAATTTCTTTAGTTATTTTAAACATGCTTTTTTATGTTTTATATATGATAATTCTATTATTTGAAACTTTGGTCCCTTGTTTCTGTTAATGTATATCCATAGTGACTTTCTTAGACACACAGATACACATTTCAGATTATAGGTATCTTTGTTGTGAATTTAGCGAAGCCTGGCTGCCTCACCCACAGAGGCTCATTGCTTTGTGTCCTGCCAGTTGCCCCAGACTTGCGCTAATCAGGGAGTGCTTTAAATTAAGTTCCCATTAGTGGTGACATTGAATCAATCATGTAGGAATGTGAAATTGCACCTCCTCTCCCAAACTTGTGATTTGAAAAGCTCAGAGGAGACATTTTCTTTCCCACCTACAGTCCAGTTTGAGATAGATTCATCTTTTTTAAAACTAGGTTTGTTTAGATGTTCCCATTTTCAAATAATGGAATTTCTGCTGTCCACCATTCATTGTGTTTAAAGTTATTTGCAGGGCCTGTATTGACGCTGGAGTCCCAGTCCTCATACTCCATCTCTTATGTCTTCAACGTCTTTCTCTGTGGCCTTTTTCTGTGGCCTACTATCTGTATTACAGAGAATGCACGAACCGAGGGCAGCCTCAACTTTAGAGGATTTATAGCTTCCTGCTTGGTTTGGCAAGGGCCTTTTCCTTTCATTTGTGCGAAGGTATAGAGCCATTCTAATTTTTTAAAATTATATTTCATTGGAGACTTTTGCATGTTTTTTAATGGGCAAGATTTTTTTCAAGTTATTGTCAGAAATTGAGATCTCTACCAGTATTTCATTTAGTAGTGGTTTATTTCAATTCTTCTCTTTCAGTCTTCTTTTAGATGGACAGTGAAACTTCTGGCTTATTTTCATTTTTGTTGTGTTTCTTTACATTTAAAAAAAATATTTCCACCGTGTTTGCTGTGCTGAGGGAGTATTCCTTAGGCATCCAGTTCATTATTGTTTTCAGCTGTGTTTATTCTACCCTTCGTCTGAGTCATTATTTTTGTTTAGTAAATATCACTTAAATTTTCATGATCTCTAGTAGACTTTTTGGTTGTGATTATTTTTCTTATTGTCTGAGAATACTGGCCTGTTCAATTTTTCTCTATTTACTTTGCTGACACGATTGAGTTTTTTTGTGCATTTTGTGCATTCATTTATCCAAACTTTTGACTTTCTGCAAATACTGGATGATTCCTGCTGTTGGACTCATCTCTGGAGTTGATACTCTCATTGGCCATCTCCTGTGTCCATGTAGTTTGTAGAGGGGTGAAAGGTAGGCTGTAGTTCTGGGACTGGCATTCAGACTTGTTGCTAGTAAAAGTAGGGGGGCCTCGTGCTAAGTTATTAAGAAATGAGCTGTCTTCTATCTCTTGGAGGCTCAGTCTCCCCAGTCACCTCTGGCCTGTCTCTGACACAGACTCTGAAACCCACAGATATTACCTGGAAGTGGAAACCCCCATCATAGAGATACTTGGCCCTTTCAGTGGCTACTGTAGATATTATAACATGAAAAATTTAACCCACGGAAATATACTACTTATTAGTTGTTTTTTGTTTTTGTTTTTGTTTTTGTTTTGTTTTACCATTTTCTTGATAACGTCATAATCTTGGGACATGGTAACTCCATTTACCCTCTTTCACCTTTTGTGCTATTCTTTTAGTGTCTTTTAATATTCTCTATATTTGTCACTATCGTTACTATGTTATGGTCTTATGAATTACTTATATTTATCTATCTATTTACTATTTTTTATCTTTCTTGCATATGTGAACTTCAAACAGACATAATTTTCATTTGGCCTGAAGAACTTGCTTTAGTATTTCCTTTGGTGCATGTGTACTCATAATAAATTCTCTCTCTTTTTTTAATGTTTGGCAAAAACATCTTTATTTCACCTTTTTTTTTTCAAGGACATTTTGCTTGATATAGAATTCATATTTGGCCATTTCTTTTCTATCATCATGAATTTAAGCATATCATTTTGTGTCTCATTGTCTTCTGGCTTTTTTACTTTTGTTGAGGAAATTACTTCTCAGTTTTATTATGACTCTGTGAAGGTCATATGTCTTTTGCTCTTTGGTTTTCATTATTATTATTATGATATTCCTGGATTTGGACTTTCTTTATTGTCTTAGTATATTGGCACTGCTGTAACTAAATACCACAGGCTGAGTGGCTCAAACAGCAGACATTTATTTATCACAATTCTGGAGCCTGGGAGGCCCAAGATCAAGGTGCTGGCGACTGAATTCCTGCTGAGAGCTCCCTCCCTGGCTTACAGACAGCTGCCTTCTCACTGTCCTCACATGGGAGACAGAGGAAGCTCAGGTGTCTCTTCCTCTTATAAAATTAATAATCACATCATGAGGACTCTATCCTCATGATCTACTCTACACACAATGCCTTCCCAAAGGCCCCCTCACTAGATATCGTCACACTGCAGGGTAGAGCTTTAGCACATAAATTTGGGGGAGCAACACAAAATTCAGTCCATAGCATTTATACTTAGTCTGAGGCTTGGTGTGTTTTGTCAGTTTTCTAACACTGTCAACTACTATCTCCTCAAGTACCCCTCCAGTATACTGGATGTCTCATGTCCTTGTTTCTATTGTGTATTTTTAAAATCAAATTTTGTATTTTTATATGCACAATTTAATTTTAATTTTTTATGTTTATTTATTTTTTAAAGAGAAAGAGAGAGGCAGAGTGTGAGTAGGGGAAGGACAGAAAGAGAGGGAGACACAGAATCCGAAATCAGGCTCCAGGCTCCGAGCTGTCAGCACAGAGCCCAACATGGGACTCGAACCCATGAACCATGAGATCATGACCTGAGCCAAAGTCAGATGCTTAGCTAACTGAGCTACCCAGGAGCCCCTGCATGATTTTTGTTTTAAGGCTGGACTTTGCACTTCAAAATATTTGGAGATAATTTGAGGCTCTTAATAACGCTATCTTTACTCATAGAGTATCTGTGTTTGTCCTGGCAAATAACTAGGCTGAGGACAAACGTCTTAACATAATTAGGGATTAAGATGATTCAAAGTTGGTATCCATTTTCTGTGGGGGCTTGTCTATTTCAAAGTCTTTTTTACTTCGAAGATGTAGTTTTTACAACTCCCAGTTAAAACCCTTTTCTGTTTGCCAGATACTCTTGTCCTTGGCAGTTAGGTGCCCTCAGCCCCATGAACCTTTCAGCTTCTCCACATCTCTGAAGCTGTTTTTGAAACCAGCCATATCACTGAGCTTGCTTCTCTTGACATCATTTTCCTAAATATTAGTGGTAAATATTCTCTGTAACTTTTTAGCCATCTGACATATTCAAATTATTTTTTTATTTGTTTTCTTTTCACATATTGGTCCCAAATCATCTACTCCACCACTATGGGAAGCACCACCCCAAGGGGTCTATGTTTCAATCTAAAGACTATGAGTAAACTGCAAAATATTTTGACTTTCTGAGTTTTATTTTTCTCACTTTTTCCAGTGGGAGCCTTTATCTGCCATACCCACCTCATGGGGAATTGAGAAGATCATATGATGCAGTAGGTAAAAAGATGTTCAAACATGAAACCACATTCAGTACATAGACAATCTAATCCCCAAAATGACAGGTAATTGTGCTAACATTTACTGAACTCCTATTGTGTGTCAGGCCGTGGTCTATGTAACTTATGAGTGCTTATGCATTACTCTTCACAGACATTATAAATATTAATAATATGGAAGCTGTGGCACAGATTATTTAATTAAATTGCTAAAAGTCACAGAGCTAGTATCAGAGGTGCCAGAAGTCAACCAAGGTGGTGTAGAACTGGAGCTCTTGTTACAACAGAGACCGCGAACTTACGGAGAAAGTGTGTATGCATGTAGTCTTTCTGGAGAGAAATTTGCCTTATCCTTCAAAATACTTAAAATGGTTTTATAATCTTATTGAGTGTTGCAGATTCTGAGAGTATGTCCTAAGGAAGTTATTAGAGGCATTCAGCAAGATATATTAAGTAATATCACACAATGCTTTAAGGGACATGATTGAAATGACATTATTCATGTTAATAGCTTTTAGATGGTAAATACTCAATAAGTTATTTTTGTACAAGAATGTTAATTAAATATTTTGGAGCACCTGGGTGGCTCAGTCGATTAAATGTCTGACTCATGATTTGGCTCAGGTCATGATCTCATGGTTCATGAGATCGAGCCCTGCCTCAGGGTCTATGCTGACAGTGTGGAGCCTGCTTGGGATTCTCTCTCTCTCTGCCCCTCCCCTGCTTGCTCATGATTTATCTCTCTCTCAAAATAAATAAATAAACTTCAAAAAAAGATGTTAACTATATATTATTTATCACAGCAAAAAAATAGGAACAGGAACGATGATCTGTAATAATATAGTAGTTAAATAAATTACATCCATATATAGGAATACAATCATCCCTTAACAATTCTGTTTTCAAAAACTAAGATTCAAAAAATGTCATAAGAAGGTACATAATATGTGAAAAAAAACCAAAATGTAGAATTGTGGATACAGCATGATTTCTTTTTTTTTTTTTTTTAATTTTTTTTTCAACGTTTATTTATTTTTGGGACAGAGAGAGACAGAGCATGAACGGGGGAGGGGCAGAGAGAGAGGGAGACACAGAATCGGAAACAGGCTCCAGGCTCTGAGCAGTCAGCACAGAGCCCGACGCGGGGCTCGAACTCACGGACCGCGAGATCGTGACCTGGCTGAAGTCGGACGCTTAACCGACTGCGCCACCCAGGCGCCCCAACAGCATGATTTCTAACATATATGTTAATATATATGTGTATGTGTATATATTTATAACATATTATATAATCTATATTTTCAACCTTTTATTTATTTTTATTGATCTATGTACTAGATCCATATTTTTATTCTGTTTTCCTATTATCTACACAGAAAAGCCTCCCCAGAATACACCAAAGTACTACAGAGAAATCACTTGGAAGGGAGGCATGCCAGGGAATTCTATTTTTTAATTATTTTATTGCTCAGTGTAAATATTTTCTATAGGCAGCATGCCTTAATTATATACATAAATTTATATATCCTTGTATCTATGTATGTGTTTACTAGTAGTGAGTATAAAAAAATATATTTGTCATGTATGACCCTACTAAATAATTTCAAGTGCATTGTAGCCTCTTGAATGTCAAATGTTGTCCTTGAAGGTTTTTTTAAATGTTTATTTATTTATTTATTTGAGAGAGAAAGAGAGAGAGAGAGAGAGAGAGAGAGCGCACAGGTAGGGGAGGGTTAGAGAGAGACAGGAAGAGAGAAAATTCCAAACGGGCTCCCTGCTGTCAGCATGGAACCCTATGTGGGGCTCGATCTCAAGAACCCTGAACTGAAACCAAGAGTCAGAAGCTTAACCAACTGAGCCACCCAAATGCCTCCTCCTTGAAGTTTAAGCTTATTTGCAACCCCTGCTCATTGAAACTGAAGCTCCTGAACCTCCATCTGTGTGGCATCAGGCTGAGGACCGTGACACTGGGCCATTCTTTCCCTCGGTCCTCTCTAAACACACAGCTTCTTTCCCTTTCCTCCCTGCTACCTTCTAACATTTCCTGTTGGTTCTGCCAGAGTTTAATAGTTTTGCCACCATTGACATGTCTGTCTTCACACATGCAGCATTGCCCATAGAGGGTGGCTGAAAAATAATTCCTATAACCTTTATCAGTGAACTGATATTTTTTACATTCCCTGAAGGCTTTTGTTACATTTTAATGAACACAAAACCTAGATTCTCCCCATACTCTGTCAAGTTGACAACATGGATATGCATGTGAGAGGATGTGCATTTGATGTGTGTGTGTTTTGCTCTGGCTATGACTGTATACACATTTCCAAAAGCAGCTCATCTCAGTCGGGTCTTGTTGGAGTGCTAGTCTACCACTAAATACATGACTGTGTTCTTTGCTCCAGAGAGGGAGCTGGGAACACTCTGGAGAAAATAGATCATCCCAAATATTTTGCTTAGTTGAACTGACAACCTTGTTTGTTTTTACTCTTTTTAGATTGCTAAGCATTTCTGGCAAATGTTTAAAAATTTTTTTAAAAAGCTTAGCTTTTTTGCATTCATGTTGAACAGTTAGCTTTGAGCATTGTTAATTATTTATTAGAAAATGCTTTTCTCCTCCGATATGTATATATCAAGAAGTTGTTTGTATGCATAAATGTGGCCGCCAGACCAAAAGGTTTCCCAGAACATATCTCTGAATTTAGAATTTGTGATCAGAGTATGTGGTGGTGGTGGGAGGAGAGGGGGTGTCATAGTTAGATGATTTTTTTATATACATTCATCTATTGTATAGAATGAGGTACTCCTCTAAAGAATAGATTTTGCTTATACTCAAAAAAAAAAAATGGCAATAGTACAAGTGGGCATTAGATGTCCCTGAAATTCCATTCAGCCTCAATCCCAGCAAGCTATTCGACTGGTGGTCACTGAGAATATTCTTTATTATTATTATTTTTTATTTAATGTTTATTTATTTTTGAAAGAGAAAGAGGCAGAGCACAAGTAGGGGAGGAGCAGAGAGAGAGGGAGGCACAAAAACTGAAGAAGGCTCTAGGCTCTGAGCTGTCAGCACAGAGCCTGATGTGGGGCTTGAACTCACAAACCACGAGATCATGACCTGAGCCAAAGTCTGATGCTTAACTGGAGCCACCCAGGCACCCCCAAGAATATTCATAAAAGGTTCAAGAACACAGGTGATCAAATAAAAGTTTAGTTTTCTTTCCAGCATCCTAGAAAAGTACTTTGTGCTTTCTAGAGTCTGTGTTCTAGTGCCCTTTACCACATCCCCTTGGAAATGTCAGCTCACAGAGAAGAGCGTCAGCACACAGGACATCAGGGGTGGTCTATTAAAGGCAAGCCCTGGAGACAGCCATGTGGGTCATTTTCCTGCCTGGCATGCAGTGAAGTCCAGTCCAGACTCTGTGCAGTACCGTGCTGGGGAAGGGAATGGTAAAACAAGAGAAAATTATCAGTCAGGAGGTTAGTCCATAAAACAGATGCAGATTATTCATTCCACAAATGTCTACCAAGCTTCCTCTGGGTGGCCCCTAATGGAAAGTTTCCTGCCTGCTAGCAAATCACACAAGTGTCTTGCCACTTGTGAAGAAGGAGGCTTCCAGAAATGACACAATCAAAACTCCAAATTGGTTGGTAGCAGAGATGGGGCTAGAATCCAGGGTCCTGCTTCCCTTTTCACATAGAGCTTCCAGAAAGTGGTAGGCAAATTGGTCCTTGAACAATCCCCAAATGTATATCTCACACCCTACTTCTCTGTGGTTTATTCCCTTCCATACAGACCACCTAATCTCCTAGTCTAGTTAATCCTCATTCTTCATTTATTCATTCGCTCAAATTAATATTTATTAAGCATCCATGTGTGACACAAATACTGCTCAGTCTTTTTTAAAATTTATATTTTATGATTTTAGAGTGTGTTTCCTCACAGGCAATCTCTGATTTTGAAAGTGACATATAAAAACAAGAAAAACTGCTTAAAAATAGCTCAATGAAATACCTACTAATATTTCTATTGTCCCACCTCCTAATTAAAGCAATTTTGTGAATTTGTGCTTTTCTTAACTTATTTGGAGGATTGGAAATGCCAGCTTATCTGGGTCCCCACCACTTTTTCCCAAGTGTTTTCCTAGAATACCTGTCTACTTCTCATCCTTCTGTAAAATTGAGATTTTTCTCCTTGGTGACTGGCTGTGGGTGACCAATTTAGCATTCTTTGCTTTGTAAATGCTACATACAGCTTCTTGTGCTCTGGATGCTGAATTGGAGGAGTGCATCCTGACCTCCTCTTTCATTGCGCAATTAAAGCCTCCTCACTGGCTCTTCAAACTACTAATCTCCTGCCCTCTTACATCTGCTACTAGGACTTTATAGTGGAAAGTGCATCATGAAAGGAGCAGCTTCTGGTGCAGTAGAAGAATCCTAAAAAAATAATTTCCTAAAAATTGGATGTTGTTAATACCAGCAGTAATGTGGGGCTCTGAAAAGTATCCACTGTTAAAAGAAGGAAGGTGGAAAAGTCAATAGCAAGCTTTAGGTATACGTACCCTATCATGGCGTGATGGGGTGTTCCCCTAAAGAAATCGTTCACTCTCTGTAAATAATAAAAACCAATAATAGCATCATTGTTGAAGCTGGGAGAAAGGTCATGTGAAAAAGGACGTGGGGAATTGATATGGATATTCTGTGAATTCAGGTAACAAGCCAAAGAAGCATGGCTGGTAGAGCAGAGAGTCCAAGAGACCTGAGCTGGCATCTGCCTCAGCCACTGGTCATGTGACTGGAAGCAAGTTACAACCTTTCTGAGTCTTGGGATCACCTGAATAATGGCAGATAAAACGATTTCAAATTCAGAGAGGTTTAGATGAGATAGTACTTGAAATAGTGCCTAGGGAAGTTCGAGAGAAATGTATCTATGTTTACCAAATTTCAGTTCCCCAAGGTCTCTCTTTCTTCTGGAACATTTGGACCAGAAAATACCTTGAATATAGGGGCAAGGAATGAAGCATTCTGGGCATGGACAACAGCTTGACAAGATCTCTTTACAGACAAACTTTTGTGATTGAAGCATTCTACCTTGGGCACAGAAAGTGTGTTTGGAGTAGAACAGTTTTGTTTATAGAGCAGCCGATCACTCAAAAGGAAATCCAGTCGTGGACTGAGGTAAAATGGATTTTGAAGGTGACAAAGCTCCAGGTGTGGCTTTGAGCAAACCTGTGATATTATCAAAACTTGGGTTTTTATATCCATGTCCAGGCATCTCTAGTGCCCTCATTACCTGTATCCACTAAAATTGCCCACAGGAAAGGTTAGTTTGTGCCCATGGACATGAGTGCAAGTCCCAGACATCCTATAAGGGCAGGTGCGTGGATGCTCAAGTTATTTTAGGAATTAAGGAACAGGTGAGGAAAGCAAATCTTCTCAAACATGTTTTTCTTTATCCCTCAGGGTGTCTCTGAAAGGCAAGCACATAGTAGAAGTTGCCTTCAATTGATTTGGAGGTATATTATAGAAGGTGGCAGCAAGGGTGGGACAATGTTGATTTCCACAGTGTAAGCTGATGCTTGAAGGAGTTGGAATTCACCCAGAATTTAAGAGATGGAGGGATATTCCAGGTAGAAAGAATGAGAGAAGAGTGTATACAGAAGCTCAAAGGCAAGGCACGCAGGAATGAAGAATTAAGGTGGGGTCTGTCTGGGGACTCACAGGTGACCCAAGTAAACAGGTATGTGAGTAGGAAGGGTGGTGGGTGATGGGACACAAGTAAGAAGCAAAACACCTTTCACAAAATTATGTTATGGAGTTTGAACTTCTTTTTTTTTAATTTAAATTCAAGTTAGTTAATATATAATGTAGTCTTGGCTTCGGGAATAGAATCCAGTGATTCATCACTTACACATGACATGCAGTGCTCATCCCAACAAGTGCCCTCCTTAATGCTCATTACCCATTTAGCCCATCCTCCCATCCATTTCCCCTCCAGCAACCCCCAGTTTGTCTGTATTTAAGAGTCTCTTAATGGTTTGCCTCCCTCTCTGTTTTTATCTTCTTTTTCCTTCCCTTCCCCTATGTTCATCTGTTGTGTTTCTAAAATTCTACATGTGAGTAAACCATGTAATATCTGTCTTTATCTGACTGACTTATTTCACTTAGCATAATATCCTCTAGTTCCATCCACATTGTTGCAAATGGCAAGATTTCATTCTTTTCTTATTGCCGGGTAGTATTCCATTATAAATACATGTGACATCTTTATCCATTCATCAGTTTATGGATGTTTGGGATTTTTCCATAATTTGGCTATTGCTGGTAGTGCTACAATACACATTGGGGTGCATGTGCCCCTTTGAATCAGCATTTTTGTATCCTTTGGATAAATACCTAGTACTGCAATTGCCAGGTCATAGGGTAGTTCTATTTTTAATTACAGAAAGTCTATCAAAGAAATTGAAGAAGACACAAAAAAATGGAAAAACATTCTATGCTCATGGATTAGAAGAACAAATATTGTTAAAATGTCAAAACTACCCAAAGGAATCTACACATTCAATGAAAGCCCTATCAAAATAACACCAACATTCTTCAGAAGGCTAGAACAAACAATCCTAAAATTTGTATGGAACCAGAAAAGATCCCAAAGTAGCAGAGTAATATTGAGGAAGAAAACCAAAGCTGGAAGCATCACAATTCCAGACTTTAAGGTATACTACAAAGCTGTAATCATCAAGACAGTATGGTATTGGCAAAAACAGACACATAGATCAATGGAATAGAGAACCCAGAAATGGATCCACAAATATATGGCCAACTAATCTTCAACAAAGCAGGAAAGAGTATCCAATGGGAAAAAGACAATCTCTTCAGCAAATGGTGTTGGGAGAATTGTTGGGAGAACTGGGACATGCAAAATAATAAATCTGAACCACTTTCTTATACCATACACAAAACTAAATTCAAAATGGATAAGGGACCTAAATGTGAGACAGGAAACCATCAGAATCCTACAGGAGAATCCTACAGGAGAAAATAGGCAGCAACCTCTTTGACCTCGGCTGCAGCAACTTCTTACCTGATGTGTCTCCAGAAGCAAGGGAAACAAAAGCAAAAATGAACTATTGGGATCTCATCAAGATAAAAAGCTTATGCACAGTGAAGGAAACAATCAACAAAACTAAAAGACAACCGATGGAATGGGAAAATATATTTGCTAATAACATGTAAGATAAAGGGTTAGTATCCAAAATCTAAAAAAAAAGCTTACCAAACAACATTCAAGAAACAAATAATTGAATGAAGAAATGGGCAGAAGATGTGAATAGACACTTTTCCAAAGAAGATAAACAGATGTTCAATAGACACATGAAAAGATTCCTAATATTACTCATCATCAGGGAAGTACAAATCAAAACCACAATGAGATACTACCTTACACCTGTCACAGTGGCTAAAATTAACAACTCAGGAAACAACAAATGTTGGTGAGGATGTGCACTGTTGGTGGGAATGCAAACTGGTGCAGCCACTCTGGAAAACAGAATGGTGGTTCCTGGAGTTTAAACTTCTTGACAGTAGTAAGGCATTGAATTTCAGGGAGTCTTCCCTTTAGAATTGTGGGGGGATATAGTGTGGAGATAAGCCAGAGGAGTCAAACTGGAGGCAGGGAAAGTGGTTGAAGAATTGCTATAAAGAGATGAGAGTCTGCCATGGGGCCTGGCAGCATCATTGGCAAGGAGAGGACATACTTAGAAGCTACTCAGAAGGCAAAACTGCCCGACTCATCGACCAATTTTATGTTATGGTGAATAAAAAGGAAGAGCCCTAGTGAGCTTTCAGACTTCTTACTTACTGGTGGTGGTACCATTGACTCAGCTAGGAAGAACTCATTGTGGATGGAAGGCAGGGATTTGGAGACAATTTCTGATCCGAGTGTTGACCTTGAGACATCCACTAGGTGGTGATGAAGAGAGTGTTCAGGACTGTGGCTATCAACTTAGCAGTGACCAACTTCCATATCACACATAGCAGTAGCTAATGTGGTAATCCACTGGTGCTGTGCATCCTGAAGAGAGGGAAGGAGGGAAAAGCCTGTAGGCCATCAAGGCAGACTGCTGGTAGGAAGAAGTTATGGCCAGACCAGAGGACTCAATGCAAGCAGAAAGTGAGAGAGAGACATAAAGTTCGGGCCAGGAGCTCAGATCCTACTTTTAGCAGAGGGAGTGATTGCTCTGATTAGCTTCATAGGAAAGGACAATGCTGAATTTTGTCTTCAGATTTCTTTCTTAGGAGCTATAAGTTCTGTCATTTTTTGCTTATTAAAAGTATCCACCCATTCATCTATCCATGCATCTATCCATCCATCCTTCCATCATTCACTGGCCACCCAGTGTGTGGCAAGCTTAGTGCTAATAATCAGAGAAATAGTGCTGACCAAGTATATTTCCTGTGATCTAGGAGTGCAGTCTCTGCAATCAGCTGCAGAAATCTCTCCCTCTGTCTGCCAAGGAAGGGACATGGATCCTTCTAAGAACCAGGTCTTCAAACCTGTCTAGGAAAGCCAAGAGGACTAGGGTAGGCTACTCGCCTGCTTAAAATGATTCTGTGACTCTCTATTGCTATGGAATAAAGTGACTTGGCTTGGTACACATGATCCTCCATGATCTTCCCTTGCCTTCCTGTGCATCCTAAGCTTCTATCTCTGTGCTATACATTTCACATTTTAGCAATATTGAACAGAGTACAGATTTCAACCCAAGAAATCCTGTTGTCATTTTTTTAATGTCTTTTTTTTTATTTTGAGAGAGAGAGAGAGAGAGGGAGAGAGAGAGAGCTGGGTAAGGGTCAAGAGAGAGAGAAAGAAAGAGAATCCCAAGCAGGTTCTACATTGTTGGTGCAGAGCCTGATGCAGGGTTCAATCTCACAAACTGTGGTGAGATCATGACCTGAGCCGAAATCAAGAGTTGAGTTGGCTGCTTAAAGGACTGAGCCACCCAGTCGCCCTGTTTTCGTTTTTTTATTTGTAATTATTTCTCTTCTCATTTGTCTGAGAGGCTCCTAATTTATTTTTAAAAACAGTGTTAAGGCATCACCTCCTTTATGAAGTCTTTGCTAATTGTCTAAACAGAAGTGACCCCCCAAGTGTGTCTCAAGAATCAAACTCACTTCATTTCAAATCCCAAAGTAGCCGCTTCAAAGAAATGTGACCTTGCCCACCGTTACTTAAGTTCTCTGAATGTGAGTTCCCACTTTATTAGATGCTTATAAATTAGAAAGATATTATATTTAATTATATATACACAACATATTCATTTATAACATATATGAAGTATCTGTTGCCTAGCAAGTAGATCCTTAATAACAACTTTTACTTTCATGCAGTAATAACTTTTGTTTGTTTGTTTTTTACAATAACAGTTTTCATAATTATTTTAGGAACTCATGGTTTCTCCTATCATTGCATGGATCATGGCCCCCATCCCTTACTGTTGTAGCTAGTTTCCATAGTTCTCTCATGAACCAGCCCTCTGCAGTCATGCCTTTTGAATATAGGACTGTTGTTTTAATTTGGGTTGGTCTGGGATTCATTTATAACCAACGGGATGTGTCCTAAGTATCTTGGCATGACCTCCAAGGCTAGGCTAGAGGAAACCTTGTGCTTTCTACAGCAATTTCTTGGAACATTGGTTCTGGAGGAAGTCAGACACCATGTATGACGTTTGAGTCCCTGAGTCCACCATGCTGAAAGTTAGCCACGAGGAGAGGTCACATCAAGGTGTAGATGCTAGGCCATCCCAGCTTGGGGGACAGATCTGTGAGTGAGGAAGCCATCTCAACATCCAACCTTGTCAAGATCTCAGGTATTTACAACTTTGTCCAACATCTGACAGCAGGCATCAGAGAGATTCCAAGTGAGAACTGCCCCACTGAGCCTAGAGAATCCATCAAGTGGTATGAAATAGTGATACATGGTTGTTTTAAGCTTCAAAATGTTGGAGTCTGGAATAGAAAACTGGATCACTTACGTTCTCTAGAAAGCTCTCCCTCAGGTTAGGTGGGATGTCCCTGCCCTATGCTGTCCTCTCACAAAGCATTCTTTGCTGTCCTGACTTACCTATTTTGCTCTGTGACCTTTTTGTGCAGTGGGGGTGGAGATCAGGCCTGTCTTGTCTGTTGTTGTGCCTTGGTACCTAGCAGAAAGTGCCTGTCAGGTAAGTGGGATAAAGCATTCTTTTGACTAAGTATAATACTCACACTATATTGTAATTAGATGCTTCCTGCTCATTCATGAGCTCCTATTAGATAAGGTTCAGTAAAATAGGATTAATCATTATATCTACTGCAGAAATGTGTCGTAAGAAAATGAAATGATGTTTATAAAATACTTTATAGACTTGGCATATAGTCAGTGTTCAATAAATAATAAGTGATGTATTACTGAGTCTGCAGGTTAGACAGTGGGCCTGGCAGGTGGTAGACACTCATTAAATGCTTGCTGAGCTCAGAAAAACTGAGCAGACCAGAACAGAGAACCACCAATCCTGTGAGGCCCAGAGAGAGCCACTTGGTGGGAGGCACTCACCGCCTTGGCAAGGGCCTAATATCTAGTCATTGGGGAATTTCCATGGACTCATCCTATACCCAGAGATGGAGTGAGGGTGAGACAAGATGCCAGAGTGAGGATATGTCTGAGGACATCCCTTCCTCTCAGAACTGATAGAAGTTGACATGAGTATAAAGGGAAAGGCCCAAGAAAAGCACCGTCCAAGGCAGAAGGCAATGGAAAGATTAAAAACGAGATGAGAGATACAAGTCCAGGAGTGAGATATTTGGTCAGGAAAGGCCATGGCTTTCTCTGTCCTGTGAGCAGGAGCCAAGCCCAGTGCCCCTGTCCACTTCAGGACCACCATGCAAGACTGCGGCCGCAAATGCTTGCTGTGTCTGTTGGCTGCTGGCTTCAACTCACCTTGCCTGTGGTCCTCCCAGTTAGTGAGGAGGCTGCCCGCTCTCCTGTTTCTGTCCTCTTACCCCCTCAGTCTCATTACATGTGGTATAGCTTCTTGGCTACGAAACTACAACCTCCCTCAACAGTGGCCCAGCATTGACACCCCAAGTGTCCACTCTTATCTCACCTACTTCCAAGGAGAGCACCAAGCCATGTAACTGATCTGAAGCCGTTACTCAGGAAAGTAATGCATTAGTGGTGCAGGAGTGGCTGGCACAGTGGATTAGAGGGTCTGGAATGATGCTTCCCTCTTCCCTGTTCACCCTGGTCCTCAAAGCCCCAACCATTTTAAGCTCTGCAGCCATTCACACGAGCTCTGTGCACTATCTTAAAGGTTATTTATTTATTTTGAGAGAGAGAGAGAGAGAGAGAGAGAGAGAGAGAGAGGACCTGAGAGAGAGAGAAAATCCCAAGCAGGCTCTGCGATGTCAGCACAGAGCCCCCGTGCCCGGTTCAATCCCATGAACTGTGAGATCATAACCTGAGCTAAAATCGAGTTGGACCCTTAACCGACTGAGCTACCTGTGCACCCCCATGGGAACCATCTTAATCCACAGTATTTCTACTTTCTCTCCTCCGTCCACTTTTAACATGAAAAGTGAAAACCTCAGACAGATTCAACTTTCTAGATGAACTTTCTGCCATTTCCTCCCTCGGAACAAAGTTGAGGGGCTTTCTCTCATCCAGGACACACCACTCTGATAGAGCCGTGAGTGGATCTAGCTGGCTTGCCAACTATTTCCATAATCTTCATGGCTCTAGCAAGGTGTTCACTTCCAGCACCTGCTGGTGTGAAGCAACGCCTGTTCACTGACACCCCATTCACCTCATCTGTCAGTCAGTCTATAGGACTCTGAGATAAAAGTAACTGGTGCATCACTTTGTAAAGCTGGTCTGGTGTCAGATTCTTTTTTTTTTTTTTTTTTTTTTGCAAATACATTTACCATTTTATTTGACAAACATCAACACAGTGCTTATGTGTCAGGTACTATTCCAATTCTTTAGAAATATTCATTTGTTTAATCTTCGTAACAATCCTATAAATGGGCATCATTATTATTATTATCTCTATTTAGGGATGTTATTACCCCTGAGAGAAAATCAAAGCCTGGAAAGGCTAAGATCAGACAGTGAATAAATGGCAAAACTAGAGTTGCCAGATTTAGCCACATAACTTTTATGACAATATATAATGTTTTTTTTTTAAGTTTATTATTTATTTTGAGAGAGAGAGAGCACACAAATGGGGGAGGCTCAGAGAGAGGGAGAGAGAGAGAATCCCAAGAAGGCTCCGTGCTGTCCGTGCAGAGCCCAATGCAGGGCTTGATCCCATGAACTATGAGATCATGACCTGAGCTGAAATCAAGAGTCAGACGCTTAAGTGACTGAGCCACCCAGGCGCCCCAGCAACATACAATATTTTGGTATAAGTACATCCCATACCGTCTTCACTATTTATCTGCAATCCACATTTATCTTGTATTTTATCTGGCAATCCTAAGCAAAACAGAATGGAACCCAGGCAGTCAGGTTCCCAAGCCACCCATCTTATATCCCCATCTAAACCCTGAGGCACTTGTGGCTTTAAAAGTTTTAATTCTCACTCAGGGAACTTCCAGCATGCTTTTCATTGGTCCAAAGGAATCTCAGTCCCAGCACCACCCCCACCACCATTTGCTCTCTCTAGTACCCGTACTGTGTGGTTCCGTGCTGGGGAACACTCTTGCTAATGCAGGCAAATCCTCTGCTCCATTGTGAATGGACATTTATAAAGAAAATGGAGAGGTAATACTATCCCATCTCCTTTTTTTTTTTTTTTTCCTGATTCAAGGCTTCCTTTCCACAGGGGCACAGGAAAATGGAACTCACAAATAAGAGAACATGGAAAAAAAAAATTGCTCTCATCTGAGCTGATCCTTTTCAAGCCCTTAAAACAGAAAGGCAAGCATTTCTTCACTGAAGAAGGACGAGTTAGTGACATTTTCTCATTTTGCTGCATGTGATATTCACACTGATTCCAATTATGTGCAATGCAGCTTCCAAGAGTTCAACTTTAAAGGGCCATGGGTGTTCTTCTCAATGGAACGGAAGCACTTTAAATCATTCCCACCTACGCCAGCCACAGTCATTGTTTTCTTTATAGCTAACTTTCTTCTTTCTTTCCTAAGCACAGTACAAAAGGTGGGAGGTTACTTTAAAGGAAGGCATTTATTTTTAACAATAAACCAAGATCAGTGGAGTAGGTAGAATTAGACAGTTCCTGCAAAGTGAAAAAAGAAAAAAAAAAACAAAGACATTACATTAAAAAAATGTTTTGTGGAGAAAATGAAGAGTTGTTGGCTTTTAAAAATATACAATATACAAAATAAAACACAGTGCTTTGTGTTTTCTGAGGTCATTTCACATTTCCAGGCTTTTAGCACTTGCCTCAATATTAAGGACATGCATATGTCAGCAAGAAACATACCTTGTAATTTGATGAATATGGGTTCCTGGCTCTCCCTTCTTACAACACCGCTGACGTAGCTCTCTGAATGCTCTTGTGGTGTGTTACATGAGGTTACAGGTATCTTGTGAGAACTTCAAGGGTAACCCCCACATTCTGATGTTTTGTAGGGATGGGGGTGGGGGCTAACATTTTGACTGAGGCTCTTCATGAAGTTAACTGCCTGAGAAGAACTTGAGGAGGAAGGTCTAATGATGTAAAGGATTGCACATGTATATATGTATGTGTACGCACGTGCATGTGTGCCTGTGTTCACGTGTGCTCATGTGCATGCATTCATGTGTGCGTGTAAGTCTGTGTGTGTGTGTGTGTGTGTGTGTGTGTGTGTGTGTTTGGGAGGAAGGGGGAAAGATTTTCTAGGATAGAATGCTTCTTCCTTGCATAGGAGATAACACATAGCCCTGGAAGTGAGCTAGCTAGAACATCCACTCAACCATTCCTTTTATTTCTGTTCTTTCATTCAACTTGCACTCGCTTAGTGTCTGAGCTCAGGGTGCCTCGTGCAGGTACTGAGGTAAGTCAGGGCCGCTTTCATGGGCTCGGTATATTTCTGCTAATTAACGTGGCATTTGGTTGTTTCCTGCTTTTTCCCAGATTCTGAGAGGCCCCTCCCATCCACAGTAAATGAGAGAGGTACTCTAGGAAAAGCCACAGTGCCCCTCCCTAACTCAGGGACAAGATCTGTTTAAATATGCAGAAGAGCATTTCTCGAGATGTGGTTGTCCAACTACCCTCATCAGAAGCCTGCGAGACATCCGGGGAGCAGAGCCACGTGTCCAGACAGTGTTGGGGTTGTGGGTAGTCGTGACTATCCAGGGCTCAGAGCGCTCTCTCATTCATTGCTAGGCTGCTGTACCTGCTCACTTCACCTGCACCAGCAAGGCTGCACACAATCCACGGGCTCCTGCGGTGGGATCCCAACTCGACGTGGGCCTCAATGTGTTTATATGCCTCGGTGTCTCCTGCCAGCCCAAGGCACCATGTGTCAAGTGGCGGGGACTCAGTGAGGGGTGTTGATGCTTACGACATTGGAGGTTTAGGGAAAAGTGATGCTGGGAGGCTCTGACCCACATATTTGGAGGGGGCTTATTCGAGTGTTTATTTGGAGAGCGAGTATCTCTGAAGCACCTGCCATGGACAGACGCTGTGCCTGCAGTAAGGGACAAAGGCATTGATGAGCATGCGGGGCCCTGCTCCCAAACTTTCAGTGGACACAGAGCCACAGGGAGAGTGGAAGCACTCCCTTCTGGCATGTATTTGGGAACTTTTTTTTGGAGTTGTGTTAAGAGAGAAGGTGGGATTTGGAGGTCACAGCAATGTTGGCTGAAGCTGAAGGAGAAATGATGACTTTCCTGAGCCTCAGTGCCCTAGTTTCACAGAGAATGACAGTGCCAGCTTCACATTGCTCTTGTGAAAATGAAAATGAGATTGGCGCTGTGAAAAATGTGATGTGATGATCAGTTTCTGGCATATGGTGGGTACTGTGGCTTGGTTGGCTGGAGATACACAACTGGCCCCTTGAATGACAGCGGACTGTGGTGGGTAGGTTAATGGCTCCCTATAGGTGTCCAGGTCCTAATCCCAGAAGCCTGGGACTGTGTCACCTTGCATGGCAAAAGGGACTTTGCAGATGTGGTTAAGGATCTTGAGATAAGGAGATTATCCTGGATTAGCAGGCACACCCAAGAGAAATCACAAAGATCCTTGTAGGAGGGAAGCAGGAGGCTCAGAGTCAGAGACAGAGATGTGATGACAGAAGCAGAGGTCAGAGTAAGAGAGATTTGAAGAAGTGAAACCACTGGCTTTGAGGAGGGAGGGAAGGGCCAGCAGCCAAGGAATGCAGGCAGTCTATAGAAGCTAAAAAAGGCAAGGAAACAGATTCTCTCTTTGAGCCTCCAGGAAGGACACAGCTCAGCCAACAGTTTGATTTTAGCGAAGTTAGACCTGCTGGACTTCTGACCTCCAGAAACTGGATAGGATACCTTTGTGTTGTTTTGCACCACTAAATTTGTAGTAATTTGTTACATCGGCAGTAGGAAACTGGTACAGGAGTGTTTTAATTCCCACTCCAGGTATAGCGTGCATCAGGAAATCTTTTCATGTCTGAGAGACGTGGCTGGGGCCAGCGTAGTTCTCGGTGGGTTATACGTAGGATTACACGTTTGTCAACCTCAAACCACCCCCTTTGGATCACCACGGGAGGGGTTCTGGGGGACGTCATCCAGAGGACATGGCCACCAGCTGACTGGTGAGCTGGACCCGGGCACTTGGAGGTTCCTCACCCCCTCCCCTGTCTAGGAACTCAGGTTCGGCTTGCTTCCCTGATTCCAGAGGCTGCTCCAAGGACATGACCTTGAGACGGTGATGGGGGGCTGAGAACACCCGCAGGCTATACAGACTGAACCCAGTTAGGGCCTCTTCATAAACGTTAAGATTTAGTTTAAATCTTGGGGATTTGGCAGGTATGGGGACTGACTTGCCACCCAAGACAAGTCTCATACATAAATTCTCTTGCTTAATAAGCCCACAACCTACAAATCTGGAGGTTCCACCTGTCTTCAGTCTCTCCCCGTCCTCTGAGTGCAGGGGCCAGGTTCAGATTTCATCTAGGAAGCTCCTGAGGGAACTTTGAACTAACAAGAGGTAGCCAATATTTGGAAATGAATGCTCACTCAGGGCCCTCAGAAGCAGATCTGCGACACTTACAGGCAGGTGTCCTAAGGAACTTCCTTAGTAGCATCCTCCGTAGCAGGTAGCATGGTGCAGTTAATACCAGCTGAGAGACTGGGGGCTGGTGTTCATAACGATTCAGTACTGGCCCCACACTTGCCCACCTACCCTCCCTCCCCACTCCTTTTCTCCTCCCTCCCTCCCTCCCTCCCTTCCTCCCTCCCTCCATTCCTTCCTCCCTTCTTTCCTTCCTCCCTTCCTTCCTTCCCTCCCTTCCTCCCTCCCTTTCTTCCTTCCTTCTTTTCCTCTCTCCCACCCCCTTCCCTCCTTTTTGTATTTTTTGACAGCCAACTAGTCAGTCTATGGTTCCAGCATGACATCATGCTTGCATGGATATTTAACTAATTCCACTTTAATAGCATAATGCTAAATATATCTGTGCTTATATAGACATGCTCCTATCTACCAGTTTATATACTTTATTATATCACACAGACAGTATGAATCCATTATGCAGCATGTGTTTCTATAAAGAAGGGACCTGACAGAATCTACAGTTATGGATGCATACTCACAGCCATAGGGGACCATTACTTAAATCCTGACTCAGTAGCTCCCCCTTCCTACAATTCCAGAGGAGCTGAAGCTAGGTCCTTTAGTTATACAAAACTGTTCTCCCACAGATGGGGATAAAGCACTTGTGTGCATAGTATGAAAACCAGGAAATACCTGGCTGCTGAAAACTAAAATCCTACCATGGTCTCTGAAAGTAACAGTAGAAATGGCTTTTATGTCAAGTCTTTGATGACGTTATGGCGCAGATTTCACTGGGATAGGGCACATGTTGGTGGGCCACACTTCTGAGTGGATTTCCATTCTGTGGAAAAGCTACCTACTTGGATGGTCCCGTGCCAGGTACGGTCCCATAGCCTGGATGGATCTGAGAAGTGATTTGCTCTATCTGATGGAGGCAAGTCCAGGCTGTTCTAGAGGAGGAGAAGTTTTAAGCAAGGCTAAAAGGCAAGAGGGCAGAAGTTGTGGAATCAGGAGACACAGAAGGAGACCAGCTATGTGTACCAGTGGGGCACACCCAGATGCCAGACACAGAGCTATGGGAAACAGTCACAACACTGGTGATAACTCGTGGTTACCCTCATGGAACATTGGTATGGGTAAGCCCTTTCCATACATTCGCTCTTGTTTTAGTCTCCCAGCAACCTCAATGGGGACAATTGGTGGACACCATCATTAGTCACATTTTACAGGTGAGGAAACTGAGGCATAGAGTGTTTGATTAGTTAGTTCAAGGCCACACAGCAGATGGTGGAGCTTGTTTTCAAAGTCAGGTAGCCTGGCTCCAGTGCCCCTGCTTATGATGCCCTAATCCTTCCCACATCCCTAAACTCATTTGCAATGAGGGTGCTGCTACCTGGAGCTCAGTTCTCCCTTACCAAGTCATGGCACTGGCGCTGCTCCTCTGGGTGTGGTGTCTTATATGAGTCCCCCAGTCACCGAAGCTTGGCTCTCCCTGTGGATGCTTGTTCTTCTGTCTCTTTGGGCACTTGGCTGCCCTGCTTTCATGGATGGGATGAACCACGGTCCCCCTCCAGCCCATGGAAATTGTCTCTGCTTCTCCACTCAGCTAATTCCCGTCAGAATTGCCCTGACTCCCAACACAGGGAAGGCAGAAAAGGACTGTGAGGGCATGCATGGACAGACCCTGGAGATGGGCCTGGAAAAGGGACTTGCTTACTAGGTGTTGGCCTTGTGGTGCCAGAGCCTGTGAGCTAGTGGGATGCACGGTGGCAGATGAACGTGCATTTTAGCAAAGTCTGGTGCTGAGCAGGACAGATGCTTTCCAGAGCCCACATTTCAGCATGAAGTCTATAGGCAGCGGAAACACTGAGCATTGCAAATCCATCAGGCAGGGAGGAGCCAGATACACGAGGAAACTTCTTCTCAGGAGGCTGAGAATTGAATGAGAGTAAATGAGATGTGTTCTCTCCAGGGATGATATTAGCAACCTGCTGACTTAAAGGATAGTAAGTGACCACCAACTATGCCATGTGCTGACTGTTTGGGGGCAAGTTCTTGAACCTAGTTAAGCTTCTTTTCCCCTATTTGTACAGTATCTAGCTCATTTGGGTTATTTTGAGCATAGAACAGGATGACTTTTTAACATCACTAAGTTTTAGGATGGCTTGTTCTGCAGCAATACAGTATCTAGCTCATTTGGGTTATTTTGAGCATAGAACAGGATGACTTTTTAACATCACTAAGTTTTAGGATGGCTTGTTCTGCAGCAATGGATAATGGACCTATACTATAAGGGAAGACCTGACGAGTGCATTTCAGTCAAGAGGCAAGGGCTTCAGGAAGGGGTGGATCTAGAAGCTCAGACAATGTCATTAAGATTCTGTCACTCTCTATCTCCAAGAGTTTCTTCCTCCATTGTTCTTCATCATTAGTCAGATTCTCTGAGTATGATGACAAAAATGTCCACAAATAGTTCAGCCTTGTTTCCTGCCAAGTTAGGAGCTCCTGCAGAGAGAGACTTCTTTCTCAGTAATTCCTGAAAAACCCTGCCCTTT
This sequence comes from Lynx canadensis, assembly GCF_007474595.2. NCBI lineage: Eukaryota > Metazoa > Chordata > Mammalia > Carnivora > Felidae > Lynx > Lynx canadensis. The sequence continues at coordinate 111,778,213 of NC_044310.1, forward strand.
GCTCTCCTTGACACCAACTGAGTCACGTGCCCAGGCCCAACCAATCATGGTGGCCTGGCCAGTCCTCTCCTGTGTCCTGGTCCCACCCCGCTGCCTGAGAAAATTTCAACCCCACCCAGCAACAGGAATTGAGATGGGGACAGGCTGGTTCTGGCAAGGGAAATTGACGTGTTATTCTCATCAGGAAAATGGACAGGAGATGTTGGGAAGGCAGGTGAATGAACAGGCTACCTCTAGTCATTATTACTTAGGGTTGGGTCTAGGTTTGGGTTTGGTCAAGAGTTAAATCACAGTCTTTCGAGACACACGGTTGTGTGGAGAAGACGCACAAGAAAACAAACCAGCTTAACAGGCTTGCAGGTGTTGTGGTGCATACACACAAAGAGGAAAGGGTCTGGTGGCCTGAGGGGGGACATCCCTCCACAGCGATGATGTATTAATTTCTTGCATAGAGAGCCAGGCGCACCACCTTCACTGCAGAGCCAACAGTCTGGCAACTGTCTCTCCGGTCCGGGTCCTTTGCACAGGACTTTGCTTGGCAACAGGAGTCAGTGTGGCAATATTGAGAAGGATGGCTCAGAGAATCACCTGAGAGCAGGGGAAAAATGAATAGCCCTTTTACAAACTCCCCAAATAATAAAATAAATCAGCTAGATTATTCAGTGATGGAGTGCTCTGCTCTCTGGCCAGGGGGGCGCCACAAGTTATTACTGGCTAACAAAGCTTGTTCAAGTGCTTGGGCACAGGAAAATCAAACTGTACAGGTCCTGGGAGAATCTGGTCATCTGAAAGAGGGAATCCATTCCAAGTGTGAGCTATTAGTTCTGCTCTGAATATCATGGCCGTTATTAACTGCAGGGCTTTAGTGAAATCACCAACCTGCCCAATCTCAATCCTCATCAACTGTCCAGGAAAATGGCTGTGGCAGGTGCTAATTGGTGATTATAGGAAAGAATATCTTTGGACCTGCAAGAAATGCACCAGGTGCTAACTAGTTGTAATGACAGGCTTCCCCTGGGAGGGAGATTCTCTGCGGGTGAATGTACTTGGCTTCCATAGAAAATGGTCTGGATCCCTTTTCCTTCCTGCCTGTTTCTCTCTGTCTCCTTTTCCTGCTCTCTGTCCCCAAGTCTCTCTCTGTCCTCCCCAGGGCTCTGGTCAAATCAGATGCTGACTACACCTTCTGACTCCTCCAGCCTGAGCTTCTGCTTGGGAGAAACTCCAATCTTGCTTCAGTTTCCAGCTCTACCAGCACAAGCTTTGTGACTTGGTCAGGTCACCTACTATCTCTATTGATTTAATTTTCCTCAACCCCAAACTGGGGTGATAATTGATCTGATCTCAGAGAATGGTTTACTGAGCATTGTGAAATGCAGCACGGTTCTAAGAACACAGATATGTTTAATCGGTTCCAATTCCCATTTAACCCTTCCCTTTCATTAAAATTTTTTTTTAATGTTTATTTATTTTGAGAGAGAGAGAGAGACAGAGTGTGAGCAGGGGAGGGGCAGAGGAAGAGACAAAATCTGAAGCAGGCTCCAGGCTCTGAAGTGTCAGCACAGAGCCCGATATAGGGCTTGAACCCATGAGCCGTGAGATCATGACCTGAGCTGCAGTCCACCTACTGAGCCACCCTAGTGCCCCTAACCCTTTTCTTTCTTTACCTAATGTTCACACCATCATTCCTGACTAGATTATTACTTCTAAAATGCTATACAAAAACATGACATTGTTATTAATATTATTATTTATTTTCCCTTATTATGTAGCATAGCACATGGCTCATAGCAGATACTCATTACACAATTATTAAATGAGTATGGATGTCCCTTTCTATAATACTTGTTTTTAAAGCCCTGTTCATTTCTCTCCTCTAGGAAGCCCTCACAAATTTTCTTGGTGCTTCCTATGTGTATCTGTGGCCACTACATTGTTTTGTTAGCATCATTGCATGTATCCCATGTCTGATTTCCAGGCAGCCATAAGGAGCTTTCCCTCTGTGCTTTCTTGTCTCTTAAGTGTGGTCTACTAATTGCCATTTTCCCAATGAGGTGTTCCCACCTCCTGTGCTTCTCTTGGGTTGGAATGTCCATTCACTTGAAGGCTGCTTCTTGATGAGGCTGCTTCTCGATGATGCTAGTGATGGAGGGGAAGGGACATAATCAGTTTGCAAGGGAAGTGATTGGAGACTGCCAAAGACCAATGGAGAAGGGGCACTGAGATAATTCCAGGGAAGAGGGCGATGCTGGAGAAGGATTATGGGTTCACAGGAGGACTGAACAGAATCCTGAGATCTTGTCAGTCTAGAAAGAGCAGAGTCTGGGACCAGAAGAATCATATTTTGTAAAGACTTAGATATTCTTAATGCAGCATGCATCCATTCAAATTAGGAGACCATATCTGAAATTCAGAAGGATACCTTTACAGACCTTTATATATATATGTGTATATATATATATATATATATACCTTTATATATAATATAATATAAATATTAAAATATAATATAAATGTCAAAATATAATATATATACCTTTGTATATAATATAAATATATAACATATAATATATATCTAATTATATTTATATAATATTATTTTCCAAGTCAGGGAGGGTGACATGATTTAAGGTTCACAACCACACACTTGATCACAATCTGATGTATTGATCTCTGATATTCAGATGTGTCATTTGTCTTTCTGTAATTTGGTTTTCAAAACAAAATTAAGAGATTGTGATTATTATCACCATGCACACATGAGAAAATGAAGCCTCCTGAAATAGCAAAACTTGCAATTTTTATAGAAACCAATTTTTTTGGTACAGTCCGCAGCATGTACTATCTCATCAGGATGCAACACACTTATGAGGCATGTATAGTAGACTTATTTTATATTTCTGAAAATTAAAATATTTTTAAAAAGTGAATTATTTTTCTGTCTGAGTCACACAACGGTGGAGGTTATCTCAGAATATTGAGGAGCTGGAACTGAAAAGTCTATCAGTTAGTTCGACTTTGCCATGTGACAGACCACCCCAACATGTAATAAAACAACAATTTATTTAGCTCATAACTGTGTGTATGAGCTGAAAAGTCCTTGGTCCAGATTACAGCCTGGTTCTGCTTCCTTGAGTAGATTCCTACTCTGGACTCAGCTTTGATTTCTCAGAAATCCTTTCTTCGCTATAAAAAATGGTCCATGCCACAGCTAGGTAAACTTTGTCAGCCTAAGCCCTCTATGGAAAATTAGGGACTGGGGGTTTTCTGACATTTTGAAGAATCTCAGTTCCATTTTGTCCAAGCTATTGGCCCTTTTACTGTTAGAACTCCTTAAAAAACTTTGTGGACTTTCTAGTCATCAGATTGTACTCCAATTCATTTGGTGAAAGCCACACCCACACTTGTTTGAGGCATGCTTCTCTCTTATACCTTACAAATAGTTATCCTGGCTTATTCCCAGATATCTTATTATTTTTGATGTGATTGTAAATGGGATTGTTTTCTTAATTTCTCTTTCTGGTGCTTCATTATTAGTGTATAAGAACGCAACGGATTTCTGCATGTTGATTTTGTATCCTGTGACTTTACTTAATTCATTTATCAGTTCTCATAGTTTTTTGGTGGAGTCTTCACAGATTTCTATATAGAGTATCATGTCATCTACAAATAGCGAAAGTTTCACTGCTTCCTTACTGATGTGGATGCCTTTCATTTCCTATTGTTGTCTGACCACTGTGGCTAGGATTTCTAGTACATGTTGAAGAAAAGTGGTGAGAGGGGACATCCTTGTCTTATTCCTGACCTTAGGGGAAAAGCTTTCAGTTTTTATTTTTCCATTGAGTATGATATTCACTATGGGTTTTTCATATATGGCCTTTTTATGTTGGGATATATTCCCTCTAAACTTACTTTGTTGGGGGTTTTTGTCATGAATGGATTTGTACTTTGTCAAATACATTTCCTGCATCTAGTGAAATGATCATATGGTTATTATCCTTTCTCTTATAGATGTGAGGTATCATATTGATTTATTTGCAAATATTGGGCCACCCTTGCATACTGGGAATAAATACCACTTGATCAGGGTGAATGATTTACTTAATGTATTGTAAGATTTGGTTTGCTAGTATTTTGTTGAGGATTTTTGCATCTAAATTAAAAATAGAACTACCTGATGATCCAGTTACCACACTATTCCAGTAATCACATTACTCAAAAAATCCAGTAATGACGCTACTCAGAAAATACAAAACACGAATGCAAAGGATGCATGCATCTGTATGTTTACTTATTTGCAATAGCCAAGATACAGAAGCAGCTCAATGTCCATCGATTGATAAATGGATAAAGAAGCTGTGATGTGTATATATATATATATATATGGAATATTATAATGGAATATATATAATGGAATATATATAATGGAATATTATAATGGAATATATATAATGGAATATTACTCAGCCATAAATAAGAATGAAATCTTGCAATTTGCAAGCTCCATGAGCAGAGCTAGAGACTAAAATGCTAAGTGAAATAAGTCAGTCAGGGAAAGACAAATACCATATGATTTTTCTCATATGTGGAATTTAAGAAACAAAACAAATGAACAAAGGGGAAAAAAGATAGAGATAAACCAAGAAGCAGAGTCTCAACTATTGAGAACAAACCTATGGTTACCAGAAGGTCGGTGGGTGGGGAGATGGCCGAAATAGGTGATGGCGATTAAGGAGTGCACTTGTCATGATGAGCACTAAGTGATGTAAGGAAGCGTGGAATTACTATATATTGTACACCTGAAACTAATATAACACTGTATGTTAACCATACTGGAAATAACATAACATAACATAACATAACATAACATAACATAACATAACAACAGCATAAAATAAAATAGTTATCTTGGGAGTAGCTTTCTGTAAGAATAACCCTTAAGATGTTTACAGCATCTTTGTTTTGTTGAAATGATCTAGTAGGCACCATGGTGAATCTTTCACAAGCCTTGACAAAGGAATGTAAAGCCACATTTGTTTTTATTGTTGGCCTTAGACTTCACATGACTTAGAATTTTTCCCACTTGAGGATTAAGGATGAGTACAGTATTATTTTCTAACTCAACAACTATGGGTTTCTCTATATATCCTCTACTCATTCATTCAGTCTAAACAGATTTTTCTTTAGCTTACTCCTCTTGCAATACTTTATTACCATTGCTACATCCAACTGACCCTACAGCATTCTCTCTGTAGATATCCTTAGCCAGATCAAAAGTTATAAGCTACGTGCTCTATCCCCCACCTTCAGGAAACAGCTTTGCAAGTGGCCTTATTGTTCAAAAAGTATCATTATTTTTCTAGCTGCTCTAGCAGTTTCCTCATCGGTATACTGGCTTCTACTAAAAGTTTGCTTCCCTTGCTAAGGTATCCCCATGGCTTTTCCTGGTTCCATCCACTGCCCAGTTGCAAAGTCAATGCAAGTGTTTGAAGGTTTGTTTTCAGCAGTAGCACCCCACTTCTAAGTAAGTGCTTCCTTATTAGTTTCCTTTTGCTGCATTACAAACCACCCCAAAACACAGTGGCTTAAAATAATAGTGATGTATTTAATTTACAGGTTTTGTTAGCTACCTGGGCAGTTATTTGGTTCTTTCATGTGTCTGGGCTGAGATAGTGGGTTGGCCAGTGGATGGATGTTCTAGGGTGGTCTCACGTATCTGGCAGTTGGCTGAAACAATAAGGGAAACAAGGCAACACATGTATCACTCTCTAGTAGTTTTCCTCAAGCTTCTTTACATGGTGGTAGTTGAAGTATTCCCAAAATAGCAAGAGGACAAACCTCACCAAGCAATTATTTTGCATGCCTCTGCCTATCTCGTGATGGGTAACACTCCATTGGCCAGAGCCAGCCATGTGGGCCACCCAAATTCAAGTGCAGGAGAAACAGGATCCACCTTCTGATGGAATGAGATGAAATACGGCCAGTTTTTCAGTTTACAACAAAATCTTACTTGACCCAAGTCAACAGTCTAGCATTTAATCACTGTTCCACACGGCCTCAGGTTAAACATCTCACTAAAATCCACATAGCCAATGAATCTTCTAGAAAAAATTACATTAAATTTCAAATACAAACTAATGTTTATAGCTAATTAAAGTAAAATGTACTTCTCTGCCGTAGATCATTATAACTGCATAGTGATGAGGACAGTAAGATATTTTGGACAGAGGGAGAAGAAAGGTCACACATTACTATAGAATATGGTCCATATTCTTCTCTAATTCAGATGTCGAGAAAAAAAGGAATTGGAATGGTGACTAAAAGTGTCAATTTGGTGGAAAGAGTAGATGGCTCATCACTAGACACACAGAGATAGGTTTAAAGTCTTTTAAAGGAGTAGGAAGGCTCATAGATCCAGGGAAATGTAGCAAGGTGTCTTACTTCATTCCATGCCAAATTAGTAAGCATAGCATTTCACACTTGATTCACACTTGGCAATTTACACAGCTCCCTATTTTTATTCATTCACTTAACTTTCAAAGTACCTGATAATCATGACACACAGTATTATTGCCATTTCAAAGATGGCCGAGGCTTGCCCAAAAAATCAGTGTCAAGAGAGAAGAGAGACATAAGGGGCCATGATTCAGGGAGGTAGAGCAGAAAGAAATGAGTGTTGGCCAGAGGGTGGGCATTACAACAGTCAGAAGCTTGTTTGAGAGAATTAATGCTTCAGAAGATCTTGAACCATGAGCTCAAGACATGGCTTTAGAGATCAGGAAGTTGTTGTTTTTGTCAGACGTAAACTTCTTTGGGGGCAAGGAGACAGAGATGAGGCCAGAAGTGAGAAGGTAGAAGACAGAGCTGCTGGATGCTCACATGCAGTTTCCCAACCCCAACAAATGGTTTCATAGCTCAGAATTCTGGGTTCTGTCAAAAGAAAATGTTATGTCTTGGAGGGCTAGCTTCCTGACTATGTTAAAACAATTAGGAGATAGATTTCACACATGCAAATGAGATATTTACATCAGTAAAGGGGTCATTTGTGTATAAGCAGAAACAGCCTTTTAAAATGAAAGTGTGACAATAGGAACATGCATTTTGCACCAGACTGTAAGTGCAGCAAGTACTTTATGCATAGGGCCTCGCTTATTTACTTGTTATTTTATTCATCCAGTGAATGTTAAATGCCTGTTGTATGACAAGAAATTTCTGAAGCATCAAAAATGTATGGATGACTAAGATCTTCACACCAACATAGCTCATGGCCAAGGGCAGGGCTGTCTAGTGGAAATGTGATGCAAGGCACATAACGTACTTTCTGGCAACTTTCCAGTAACTCAGCTCCTCTCAGTTCAAAGTAGTCACATTTCCAGGGCTTGTGGCCGCCAAACTGGACAGCACAGATTTGGGTGGGCACAGGGACATAAACAATTATCATACAATTTGAAAACTGCTAGGACAAAAATTTCACAAGGTACAATGAATGGAGGCATGGCTTGTAAACTCCTAGATTACCCACATTGTTAGCCACAGTTTCCTAGACTCTCTGGGCTGGAGGAAAAAAAAAAAAAGATTATTCCATCTTTTAATAAACATAAGAAATGCTTCATGCTACACCTCGTCTTTGAAATTCAAAAGGCACATTTATATATTAGAAGGTCTGAGAAGGGGTGCCTCAGTGGCTCAGTTGGTTGAGAGTGCAACTTCAGCTCGGGTCATGATGTCATGGTTTGTGAGTTTGAGCCCTGTGTCTGGCTCTGTGCTGACAGTTCAAAGCCTGGAGCCTGCTTTGGATTCTGTGTCTCCCTCTCTCTCTCTCTGCCCCTCCCCTGCTCACACTCTGTTTTTCTCTCTTAAAAATAAATAAACATTAAAAAAATATTTAAAAAGGTCTGAGAAGCCCTGCAGAAAAGAAATGACCTTCAGTATGCCCACCCCAACATTTCCTCACAGTTATTGACATATCCACATATTTTTTGATAATTATAAATAGCTATGAGAAACACTTTGGAAAAAGCCTGCTTAAAGAATGTAAGCTCTTGGGGCACGTGGGTGGCGCAGTCTGTTAAGGATCTGAGTCGATTTCAGCTCAGGTCACGATCTCATGGTTCATGGGATCGAGCCACATGATGGGCTCTATGCTGACAGTGCTGAACCTGCTTGGAATTCTCTCCCTCCTTCACTCTCTCTGCCCCTCTCCTATTCCTGATGTCTCTCTCTCTAAATAAAGAACTTTAAAAAATAGAATGTGAGCTCTATTTAATAGACATATTTTGGACAACTGGGGGTTCTAGTTCAACACTGGTCAGTATCTATATATTTTTTTCTCCTATGAAATATCTAGTTCAATTTTCCTGCAATAGGAAAGTCTAGTGAACATACTTCGATCCTTCCAGGAATCTATGCCTAAAACACACTGTTTCTTCTATCTAAAATGGCCTTCCTCTCTTTTCCCTCTGCTCTTAGAAAAATTCCTTATTATTTTTCAAGACCCAGTGTAAACATCACATTTACTCAGACTCTCCCAGACTCCTCATGGCAGAAATAAAGTTCTCTGTGTATACAAAATAGTCACTATAATTACCTATGCACATGTTTAATGTTCTTCACACAGGTTAGGGACCCATTCTTATCTCTCTCTATATTCCCAGAAACTGGCACAGCTTCAGGCATATACTAGGTGTCCCCCACTCACTGCATACATCCCATTAATGAGGGGCACTCAGCTAGGGTCTTTTTTTCTTACAACTTTATTGAGATATTGACATATAACATATGTCATATGTGACATAGAACATATTTGTTTAATGGACAGTGTGATGACTAGATACATGTATATATTACAAAATTATTACCACAATAAGGTTAGCCAACACTGCTTTCCCTTCAGATAATTATGATTTGTGTGTGTGTGTGTGTGTGTGTGTATAACATTTAAGATCTGCTCTCTTAAAAACTTTCACATATATAATACAGTAGTGACAATTATAATTTTTTTAAAAATATTTATTTATTTTTGAGAGAGCGAAAGTGGGGGGGGGTGGCAGAGAGAAAGGGAGACATAGCAGTTTCTGAGCTGTCAGCACAGAACCTGATGTGGGCCTTGAACTCATGAACCACAAGATCATGACCTGAGCTAAAGTCAGATACTGCACTGACTGAGCCACTCATGCAACCAAGTAGTGACAATTAACATCACCATGCTGAGCATTAGATCCCCAGATTTTATTTGCCTTATAATTGGGAGTTTCCAGACTCTTTTGATCAACATTTACCCAGTTTCCCCACTCCCAGCCCCTGGCATCTGCCATTCTACTCTCTGCTTCTATGAGTTTGGCTTTTTAAAATTCTGGTTTCTTTTTAATATCAGGACTTGTCCTGCTCCTTGCCCTTCCAGTGTCCATTCCAGGATCTGTGAGGGTCCTGGGAGGCCAGATGTGGGCAGCAAGGCAGACACTGCGTTCTGGTGGCTGGACCAGCAAGATGGCCACCCTCCTCCTCCCCTGGCTCTGCCTGGCCTGGCCTGGCCCCCTTCTCCCCGCCTTCCCGCTCCTTGTTTGACTTGAGTCTTCCTAATGAGGTTCCTGGTGTACTCCTGACTTCATTAGTCCTGGCCTCTTTTGGCCCTGATGAGGAATGGCTAAAGCATCAACTCCAACCTTTGCCAAAGGTCAAAGGGCTGACCCTGCCACATGCTTGCCTGACATCTTGATCTGTAGCTGATCTCTGTTCCTCTGGCCTCAGGAGACACATTTCTCTGGATTGTCTTCTTATCCCACCACCAAACCCCAGTCAGCTGTGACCAGTCTTGCCAAACACAATAAACCACCCAGAAATTAATTCCTTTCATGGATCCTCCAGTTCTGACTCTGTCTTCTGTGTCTGTGACTCTCACTTTGTCCCCTCATCCTTTGAACTGTCAAGAGACCACTTTCGTATCTCTCTCCACTTTGATACTCTCAGCTTCTTAATTTGCTATACTGGGATCTTCTTTCTCCCTGATCTCCTCATCTCTTTCTAGCATGTTCTACTGATACATTGTGGGACCCACTTCAAATCTTGGAATGAAGTAGAAATTACACAGGAAATACCCCTTTTTTTTTCTTTTATCCTGTTTCATACACTAGACCTGTTTTAGGAAATAGTCCCTGACAGTCCTGTTGAGTACATTCAGATAAAAAAAACAAATCCGGAGATAAACATATCCAATTATTTTTCTGTTTCGCATGCCTAACTCCATCACAAAGCAGGGGTAAGGGGCTTTTGGATTCTGAGTCGTTGGTTAGTAAAAACTACGCATCATTGCTTCAGGGATGTGTCACCAAGTGATGCCCTTTGGTCTGTAATGTTATGAAAATGAGATTGTTTAATTTACAGCTTTTCTTACACCAGCCTTGTAGATCTGAAAAATTAATTACCAAATGTCATACTTTACAAAATTAGGTAGAGAAAAGGAGGCAGCCGAATGTGAGAGCCAGGGGCCCCTTTTACACAGTAATATCTTAAAAGCCAGAAAGAACTGGCACACTGTGTGGCTTTTTTGCTGCTGCTGACTGTCATGGCCTTTTTCCCCTGGGGCCTGGAGCCTGCAGCAAGGAATGAGTCCTTCAGACTGGCTGGTCTGACATTCTGCCTCCCTCCTTATCCAGCTACATGCCAAAGGCAAGATCCTCACCTCTTTGAGATTCAATATGGCCATCTGTAGCATAGATGGATATTACCACCTACTTCATAAAGTTCCTATAAGAATTAAATGTGGACACATATACAAAATGCTCCTAGCCAGAGGGACACCATGGAAGTTTTCAGTGGTTCCTGTCCTGCCATGCTGGTTTCAGCCTGAGGCCTGCGGATCCCATGCTGCATCACCCAGTGCCCCGCTGGTTCCTTTCCACCACACTCATGACATTAGGAACTAGAAAACTCCAGTATCCACACCTCAGCCAACCCATGTCTTTCCTCCATCTTTTCTGAACTTTCATTACTTGAATTGATTTGTTTCTTTTATTTATTGCCCTTGTCACTGGAAAATGCCCCCTGCCCCAAACATACACAGGGGTGAAATGTTCATTTTGGAACTGGAACATTATTAGAAGTAGTCACACCCACCCCCTTAGTAGACAAGTGGGGAAAATGAGGCATAGAGAAGAGATGTGAGCTGCTGAAAGATATGCAGAGAGGGAACCCAGGTCCCTGACTTCCTCTGCATTGTCCTCAGAGCATGGACTTTGTATTCAGAAGGTTGAAGATTCTAAACCTAGCTATACCATTTACTAAGTGTGTGATGTTTGCCAACTGGTTGGTATCCCTGAGCCTGTTTTCCCAAGCATGTATAAACTTGGCATAGCCTTCTCTGGATTGGGTATGAATTACAATTACTTTCTTTGGAATACTCAAATGATTTAAGGTTTTCCCCTCTCAAGTGATCATGAGAATGTTGTTTTCTGTCCTTATGGTCCTTCCTGCTGGGAAGGAATCCAAGTGTTTATTCATCCAAGAAATCAGTTCTGGGTATCATCACCTCCAAGGGAGGGACCATAGGTAGCAGGGCATATACAGCCCTTTTGCCAATTGTGATGACCACACAGTGTCATTGCTATAAGTCAGTTGGTCCTCACATCATCTTGTTTGACCCTGTTGGATCACCACTGGAGCCTGATGGCTGGGAAGCCAGGTGTATCCCCATCCCCTACAGATGGGGCTCAGGAGTCTATGACTGCTGTTGGACTTTGGGTCTGAAGAAGGAATCTCCCTTCCATAGTGTTAGGGTATGTACCTGTGACTTATAAGATCACACTATAGGTATTGGCTCTGATTACAGCTCTTTAGTAGCCCAATTTTATAATTTTTACCCTTCTGTGTAGCCATCTGTGTAGACCATGGCCATAGTTTCAGAATGGCTGGGTCTGGAAGGTTGTTGGTCACAGAGACATCCAAGGCCCTGAACCATTACTGTTTCCTGACCTCCTAACCCCTAATGTTGAAGATATACCAAATCCATTCCCCTTTCTTGTTGCAGAATGAGTAGCATTTTTCCAGGTGAAGATCCCCCCGTTATCTCAGGCTGAGATGATACTTTTTCCCTAGGGATGCTGTGAGGGCTGATGGTTCCAGACACTTGAGGAATGTGGGTGCTTTTCTTCTACTTCTGCCACTCAGGATAAGGGAAGGCTTAGTTAAAGAGGTTGATTTAGGTTAAAAAGAACATAGGGAGAGTACACGTTTAAAAATCAAGTTGGTTACTTATAGGAAGACAGTAAGGAGAGGGCTGGGCTGAAGGCTTATGACACAGAGGATCACTGTTCTGAATATAACTCTCATCATGGTTGACTTTGTAAAAGTCTCTCTGTAACTTACATATTAAAAAATTCAAGTCAAGTCAATAAAAATGAGAAGAATATATCTAAAACTGAAAGAAAACTGAAACAAATTAATGTAATTATGTTTTAAACGAATTGTGTTTAAATAAACACACTGAGGGGGGGAGCTAAAAAAAAAAACAAGAAAAGAACTAATTCTAGTAGCTAATGGCCACAGTGTTTGACTCTGTGTGGGGGTGCAACACACAGACATGAACTTTTGAGTTAGTTTGCTTATTTTAGTTTTATTGGCATAATTCTTGAGTTATTGTAGGTGTAATACAGTGTTGAGCAAATAAGTAAACATGTTAAAGCTGTTGGGAGCCAAGATACTCCTTGTGGAAGAAACAACATTCAAATATGGATAGGAGGTTGATTAAGCTTGAAGGTATTGGTGTGAACTCAGGGTTTCCAAAATACATATAATACATGTGCACAAGTGTGTTTATATGCACAGGTATATGCATACATCTGTGCGTATGCATGCATATTTGTATGTATGTGCATCTTTATGTGAAAAGTATGTAGTGTTTCCTATCCCTGTCTGCTGAGAAAGCCAAGAAGCAAAGCCATCCTAGCAGAAGTTATCACACCTGATGTTGGGATCTGGGTCTCTAATACCATCCACACTAAAAAGCACCTGGGCATGGGGCACCTGGGTGACTCAGTTGGTTAAGGGTCCGACTTCACCTCAGGTCATGATCTCATGGTTTGTGAGTTTGAGCCCTGCATTGGGCTCTTAGCTGACAGCTCAAAGCCTGAAGCCTGCTTTGGATTTTGTGTCTCATTCTCTCTCTGCCCCTCCCCCACTTGTGCTGCATCTCTCTCTGTGTCTTTTAAAAATAAATAAATGTAAAAAAAAATTTTTTTAAACGCACCTGGGCCAAATAGAGAAATCAGTGATCAAGTTTGGTCAGGTGACATAAAGAGTTTGGAGCATCTTGTATGCCAGAAAGTAAGAAATGTTAAAAAAAAAATACAAGCATGTTGCAAGGGCATAGAGGGCATTTCAGCAAGCCAAATATGGCACAACTTAAGAATCAAATAGTTAAATACAGTAATGAATTGTAAACCATTTAAAATAGAAATGTATGAGTTGGTGTTGATAATAGACTGAAAGACTGATGGATAGATAGGTAACTGGTAAAGCATTATTACAGTAGAATACTGAAGGTCATCTGTTAAAGGTGGAGATAGTGTCTAGAATTTGGCAACTGGGATGGTAAAGATTGCACCAAACAAGAATCATCAGTGGATGCCAAATGTAGGAACATTTTGATAAGGAGAAGGATATTTGCATGGTCTTAAAATGTCTCTCTACTGTCTGCTTAGTAGTTTTGAGGAGGGGAAAAACATTTCTTATGTGGTGGAGAAATTGGGAAACTCCCTGTCTGGGTGATCAATAGTCACATCATCTATGAAAAACAGACAGACATGCAGGCACAATACCCAGAGAAGAACACAACATCAACTCTGCTGCATTGCAACAATACATAATATTAATCTTATCATGAAAGAACATCAGACAGATCCAGAATGAGAATAGTTGCATTTAATCAAAAAGGAGGGGGAAAAAGTGAGGTTGTATTCTTCAAAAATGACAATGTCATAAAAGTCAAGGAAAAGCTATGGAAATGTTTGAGATTAAAGGAAGGCAAACAGATATGACAACTAAATGGAGCACCTGACTCTCTCCTGGACCCTTGAACAAGAGGGGGGAAATGCTATAAAGGACATTATTAGGCCAACTAAAAAAGTTGGATCAGAACAGTAGGCTAAGTAAAAGCACAACACCCATAAATTTACTGAAGTTGATCATGGTACTGTGCTTACATAAGAGCATATCCCTGTTATTAGGAAATGCACATTCAAGTGTTTAGGAGACAAAGACTGGTGTATTTAACTTACTCTCACGTTTTCTAAAACATGTATAAACATGTGAACATGCATGCTTATGTGTACATGCATATGCACATATTTGTATATTATATATGTGTGTGTGTATATATATGTATATATGTATATATATATGATAGCTAGAAGGATATACATAAATAGATTAGATAGATAGATAGATAGATAGATAATATAGATGGTTAGGGGTGCCTGAGTGACTCAGTTGATTAAGCATCTGGCTCTTTAATTTTTTTTTTTTTTTCAACGTTTATTTATTTTTGGGACAGAGAGAGACAGAGCATGAACGGGGGAGGGGCAGAGAGAGAGGGAGACACAGAATCGGAAACAGGCTCCAGGCTCTGAGCCATCAGCCCAGAGCCCGACGCGGGGCTCGAACTCACGGACCGCGAGATCGTGACCTGGCTGAAGTCGGACGCTTAACCGACTGCGCCACCCAGGCGCCCCAAGCATCTGGCTCTTGACTTAGGCTCAGGTCATGATCTCACGGTTCATGGGTTTGAGCCCCACGTTGGGCTCTTTACTGACCATGCAGAGCCTGCTTGGGATTCTCTCCCTCTGCTCCTCTTCCCCTCATGTGCTTTGTCTCTCTCTTTCTTTCTGTATCTCATTCCAAAAAATAGATAAACTTTAAAAAAAGATAATATAGATGGTTGGATGCATGGATGGATGGATAGACAAATGATAGATAAATAGATAGATAGATAGATAGATAATAGATTATAGAAGATGGATTAGACAGATTGGTAGATGATAGATAAATAGGTAGATAGATGATAGATGATAGATAAATAGATAGATAATAGATAATAGGTAAACAGATTTAAGCAGATGATAAAGCAAATAAGGTAAAATGTTAACAACAGTTCAATCTGGATAAATGGCACATAGGTATTCTTCACACTGCTTTTACTTTTGCAATTTTTCTTTAAATTTAAAATTCTTTTCTGTTAAAGTAAAAATGATGTTTCTGATTTGGTCTGTGTGGAGAAAGCAAATGAGCACCTTGGCTCTTGTAAAGAGCTCATGATGAAATGGAATAGACCTGACAAGAACCCTCAGGGAAAGGAGAACTGGAGAAAAACTTCCAGCTTTTCACATTTGCCTCAGGTCACATCTCCCTCTCTTAAATAAACATCATGCAAAGTAATGAGTACATATTTTCCAGCTCAGGACTCTTTTTGAGTCACACTATAAATGTCAGAAATAATCCCATGCTTAATAAATCAAATATATTCCAGCACTTAATTATATCCTTTTGTTTTCACAAATCACTTGTGGTTAGAAATACTTTAGGGCAGAGCAACCATGAAACAATTGGCCATTTGCTCTTAAGTGTAGTGTCATACCAAATGGGGCCCTCACCAGTGGGGAGTGTGGCATTGGAGGAAGCTGGAGGTAAGGTATCTAATGCCACAAGTCCCAGAGTGAGCTTCAGGACAAAAAACTAGGGTCTTCCTTTTGCAGTCAAGGTCATTCTTGCCAGTAGAATGTTCTCCGTCCCCATGATTATCCACATTATCTCATTAATAAAGAGAATTCCTCAGACTATGTCATTTGGAATGTTTTTAAATTTACACTCTATTTCAAACATATCAAGTCACATTCATTTTAAATTATAGAAGAGTTTCCATGTATTTTCCAATTTCTTCTTTAATTTTCTGGTTAACCTATTCATTTTTTTAGTAGAATGTTCTTTAACCTCCATGTATTTGTGGTCTTTCCAAATTTTTTCTTGTGGTTGACTTCAAATTTCATAATGTTGTGGTCTGAAAATACGAATGGTATGAACTCAATATTTTTGTACTTTTTGAGGGCTGATTTGTGACCCAGTATGTGATAAAATCTGGATAATGTTCCATGTGTACTCAAAAAGAATGTGTATTTTGCTGCATTAGGGTGAAATATTTTTAATAGATCCGTTAAGTCCATCCAGTCCAGTGGGTTATTAAAAGCCATTGTTTCCATGTTGATTTTCTGCATAGATGATCTGTCTGGCACAAAACAGTCACATAGATCAATGAAACGGAGAGGAAAAACCAGAAATGGACTCACAACTGTATGGTCAACTACTCTTTGACAAAGTAGGAAAGAATACCCAATGGAAAAAAGACAGTCTCTCTAACCAATGGTGCTGGGAAAACTGGACAAACTACATGGAGAATAAAACTGTACCATTTTCTTACACCATAAACAAAAATAAATTCAAAATGAATGAAAGACCTAAATGTGAGACAGAAAATTGTAAAAATCCTAGAAGAGAACACAGGCAGCAATTTCTTTGACCTCAACCCCAGCAACTTACTAGACATCTTGCCGGAGGCAGTGGAAACAAAAGCAAAAATGAACTATTGGGACCTCATCAAGACAAAAAGCTTCCGCACAGCAAAGGAAACAATAAACAAAATTAAAAGGCAGCCTACAGAATGGGAGAAGATATTTGGAGATGAAATATCTGATAAAGGGTTAGTATCCAAAATCTATAAAGAACTTATCAAATTCATGACCCAAAAACCAAGTAATCCAGTTAGGAAATGAGCAGAAGACATGAATAGATATTTTCCCAAAGACAATAGATAGTTAACAGGCACATGAAAATACACTCAACATCAGTCATCATCAAGGAAATACAAATCAAAACCACGATGAAATACCACCTCACACCTGTCAGAATGGCTAAAATTAACAAATCAGGAAACAACAGATGTTGGTGAGGATGCAGAGAAAAGGGAACCCTCTTACACTGTCAGTGGTAATGCAAACTGGTGCAGGATCTCTGGAAAATGGTATGGAGTTTTCTCAAAAAGTTAAAAATAGAACTACCCTGTGACCCAGTAATTGCACTACTAGATATTTATCCAAGGGATACAAAAATACAGATTCAAAGGGGCACATGCCCCTCAATGATAGCAGTGCTATCAACAATAGTCAAACTATGAAAGAGCCCAAATGTCCATCTACTGATGAATGGATAAAGAAGATATAGTATACACACACACACACACACACACACACACACACACATATATGTATATGAATGGACAAATAAGATTATATATATATATATATATATAATATTCATATATGTATATATGAATATCACTCAGCCATCAAGAAGAGTGAAATCTTGCCATTTGCAACTATGTGGATGGAGCTAGAATGTATTATGTTAAGTAAAATAAGTCATTCAGAGAAAGAGAAATGCCATATTATTTCACTCATGTGGAATTTAAGAAACAAAACAGATGAACATATGGGAAGGAAAAAGCAAAGATTGGGGGAGAGAGAGAGAGAGAAGCAAACCATAAGAGACTCGTGACTATATAGAACAAACTGAGCGTTGATAGAGGGGGATGGGTGGTGAATGGACTAAATGGGTGATGAGCACTAAGGGGGGCACTTGTTATGGTGAGCACTGGGTGTTATATGTAAGTGATGAATCACTAAATTCAACTCCTGAAACAAATATTACACTGTATGCTAACCAGCTAAAATTTAAATAAAAATTTGAAATAAACAAAAAATAAAAATCCATTTACAATTTAAAAAAATATATAGAAAAACAAGTTTGTTTCAAAATCTCTTAAATTATTTTGAATAATTTGAATAAGAACCTAAAGTAGATATATCTTTATATCCCAGCTTTATCTCTATCTCTTTCTCTCTCATATGCATGTATATATACCTATTAATACATGCATACATACGTGTGTGTGTGTGTGTGTGTGTGTGTGTGTGTAAAGTTCATTGACACTTTAACAGAAATAAGCACTCTGGCCCTTCAGGATCAGCATTTGCTCCTTAGGTAAAGAGGGGTTTGTAAACTGCTTTGTGGAGAATCTCATATAAACTGGGCTTAAAAAAAAGGACCCCATCATTTGAGAAAACACAAGAGTGGTATAATTAATGCATTTGTGACAATCTCTTGTGTCATCCACACTCCATTAATAGATGTCCTGAGGAGCTAAGGAGGGCTAAATGAACAATTACTTTATGCTCAATAATTCAAAGGCAAAGTCAGACTCTCCACAGAGTAAGATTTCAGTGGTGACTGGAGAAAGCCCACTGCTATGCCAAATCTTCTTCTCTCCTCTGCAGGGTTATCCCTAGAATTCTCCATCCAATGAAAAGCTAAACTTCTCTAACCTCACAATTTGAATGAGGCAGCATTGGTTCCAAAATCTCCAACAGACACGTAAGTTAAACCTCTCCTCTTCTCACCTTTAAGCCAGGCACACACATTTGAGTTGAGCTCTGAGATATGGGGAGGAACTAGTTTTCATTAAAAAAAAAAAAATCAGCTTTCCATAATCCAAGCTAATCAAATTCCTAAGATTAAGGATGCTTTTCCGGCTTTACTAATAAATCCTATTTTCATCAGATTACTTGCCTCCAAGTTTAAGTCCTAATGTGAGGCCAAGCAGCTTTACTTTAACACGATAATACGTTTGGAGTTATTTAACTTCATATGGCTGCTTGCTTCTACACAACAGGGCCCAAGAGTACCATGGACCCAACAGATATCAGGTGTGTGCCCATGACATCTAATATACATGCTATCAATGAGGAGGAGGCAAGGACAGATAAGATGGTCTCTACTCATAGGATGCCTACTCTGGTGGAAGAGACATACTCACTAACAGATAAATAACACAACTAATTAAATGTTAAACACAACTGAGATATAAACAAAATTGAATAGCAGATGACAGGAAAAAACATGTGCATGTACCAGAGGGACTCAGGGAACATGAGCAGGGTTTCTGAAGGCTCCAGACAAGTTACTAGGTGAAGAATGTGAGGAAAGAAGTTCTCAACACATGGAACAACATGGGAAAAGCCACAGGAGTGGCTTGAGGGAGAGCATGAGTGACTTGCTCCCAGTGGAGGATGATGGTGTGCTGGGACCTGGAGGGTACTGCAGATTGGCTGGGGATGAAGTTAGGAGAGATGAGCAGAGTGTGACTGACCTCAGGTCCTAATGAAGAAGGATGTGTCTGTATGAACATGTGGGTTATTGCTTTATATCATGTATTTTATAATGCTTTGACATCTTAGAGCCTTGCTGACAGGGGAGATACTGCCCTCCCAGGGATAGCTAATTCCTAGAAATAGTAAACTACTTGCCTATGAGCATGTCTTTGAGATGCAATCAATCAACGCCAAGTTCACACTCCTACTTGCAACCTTTTATGGGCTCCTGCAGTCCGGAATGCTATACCTCTTCCCTAAACCACTCTAGGGCCAGCTCTCAGATGGGAAAACTAGGGGCAGCCCCAGAGGCCAAAGCATGTTGAAATTACTCAAACTATCCAATTCTATACCTGGTCAGCAGCTTGAACCTGCCTTACCCATTCCTTCTTATGAAAACCACAACAAAGCCTCTTGCCCATGTTCCCTTCTTGTTCCTTCTGTCTCCTGACTGACCCTGGTGCTTTTCTGTGCAGCCCTGCATGGTGTGGCATGACCCCTCTTTTTAGGAACCGTGAGTAGCAAACTATTGTCTCAGTGGCAGTCAATTCCCGAGCTGCTAACCTCACCGTACCTGCAAACAAGAACAAAATTCTGGGCACATTCTAAAACAGTGTCCTGAAGGCAAACACAGTGCAACAGAGGCATTAAAGTAAGTATAGCTTCTTTCACAGGGAGGTAGCTCTAATAACACTTGGCAGAATCAGATAGCATGAAGGAAGTCTCAGGCAGGATAACCAGTAGGAGGTAGTTGTAATCATCAAACAGAACAATAATGAGAGCTGAAGGGGATGGTGGCGAAGCTGGAAGTGCTTCTGAATGTAATCAGTCACTAGGATGAATTTTGCATTCTTGTATCTTATTTTTACAGATCTTCTGTTCTTCTTACTTTCCTATCAGCTATCTTTTCTTGTTAGAGACCAAACTTCTAGGAAGATTACTACCTTCGCTAATTTGTTATTTCTAACTGGGCATGGACTAGATTATCAGATACTCAAGTTTATTGCAAGAGTAGCCAGAATGAATAAATGGAGTATGTGAATGAAAGTCAGAACAACTCTCATAAACAAAATCCATGAGCTAGAGTGTATGGGAACATTGGAATCCCTTAAAAATTTTTTTTAATGTTTATTTTATTTTTGAGAGAGAGAGAGACAGAGTGTGAGCAGGAGAGGAGCGGAGAGAGAGGGAAACATGGAATCTGAAGCAGGTTCCAGGCTCTGAGCTGTCAGCACAAAGCCCGATGCAGAGCTCGAACCCACAAACTGTGAGATCATGACCTGAACTGAAGTCAGATGCTTAACCAACTGAGCCACCCAGGCACCCCTGGAATCCCTTTTAAATCTCCAGAGATATACGTTTGAGCTAACTTCTAAGTTCTTGGAGGTCTGAATATTTCAGATAGAGAAATTTTATCTGGATAAATTGGAAGGCTGAGAGATTGTAAAGGTTGGGAATCTTATACAGAGAATAAATACATTTCTTCAGTTCTGGCCATTGAACAGGAGCAGGCTTGGCAACATCATGTTCTAGGCCCACTACAGATGTCTCACTTCCTGTGAAACCACATGGGTTGATTCACTACGTGTGGTGCAAGACCTGATTAAGAACCCACCAAGCAGAAGCCCAAGTATAATGATAAAAAATAGCCATGGACAAAAATGGGAGCTTATCTACCCAGTCCAAAGGCATGCTAGCAATGGTTTTCAGTACAGAATAGGGGAATAATAGGAGAGGCAGAAGTAAAAGAGGTGTGTATTTGAGAGAAAGCTGACTTTTCAGAATGCAAAACCATTGCCTCAGTTCACGTGTTTCTGTCTTGCTTACTGAGCTTCAATGTCTTTAACTGAAGAGTTGGTAGAAAAGTTTTGTTAAGATGTCAGAATTAACCTAAGGATACACAGAGACTTGAGGTCCCGTTTTCAATGTGTACTGATGTCTTTGTGAAATCTCTCCTCAGGGATATTCAGGTACAAGAGTCCCAGTGGGGGCATGTGGACTGAACATAACCGGAAGGTGCGATATCAGGGAAGGCCCACAGAATGATCCATTTCCAGAATAAAGAGGAAACCTGCATTGGAAATATCAAGAAAGAGGGGCGCCTGGGTGGCTCAGTCGGTTGAGCATCCGACTTTGGCTCAGGTCATGATTTCACAGGACGTGAGTTCGAGCTCCACATCAGGCTGTGTGTTGACAGCTCAGAGCTCGGAGCCTGGAGTCTGCTTCAGATTCTGTGTCTCCCTCTCTCTCTGCCCCTAACCCACTCTCATTCTGTCTTTGTCTCTCTCAAAAATAAATAAACATTAAAAAAAATAGGCAAGAAAGAGACAGAGGTATGTGTGGTGGGTCAGGCAAATTTATCATGAAAATAATGAGTTAGGATAAAATGTGAAGAACACAGGGAGCCTGGGTGGCTCAGTCAGTTAAGCCTCTGATTCTTGATTTTGGCTCAGATCATGATCTCACAGTTCATGGGTTCGAGCCCCACATTGGGCTCTGAACTGACAGTACTGAGCCTGCTTGGAATTCTCTCTCTCTCTCTCTCTCTCTCTCTCTCTCTCTTTTTCTCTTTCTCTCTCTCAAAATAAATAAACAAACAAAAAAAAAGATGTAAAGAATACACCAGTTTGTGTCATTGAGGAGCCAGTTTGTAAACAAAGGCTGTAAACTTATGTTGATCTTTTTAATAATGATAATTGTTGAATTTGCTTTGTCCTATTTTTTGTAAGGCTTGGTACCAGGCTTTTTGCATTAACTATGTCTGATTCTGAAAATAATCATTATCCTCTTTCCAGAAGAAGAGAATAGTAAAATACAGAGCAGCAGATTAAAATGCCCAAACTTGTGTGGGTAAGTGAACGAATGAAAGCTTCAATGCACAGTTGCTCCAAAATTTTGCCCTTGATTTCCATGAGTTTTACGTGGTGCCTCTCTTTCACTATAGGGATGGATGTGGCTACTTGAACATAGTGCATTGTCCTGGAACAAAGGAAACAAAAAGAAAAATAGACGCAATTTACTCCTTAAGTGATATAGAGTTTTGCCAGAGAAATTAGACTTTCCACCTAAAAAAAATAATGGAACAGTGAAAAACTGCACAGAATTAAATATACAAAAGTTAGGGAAGAGTAAGATAATATTTGAATGGGTCCAGACATTAAGCAGGTAGAACTTAAGCAGGGCCATTTAGGAAGGTGAGATCTGGCTTGGAAATAGGAGGAGATCCTATTGTGGGATAATGGACTTGCCATCACCCTTAGCAGGCTCTGTCTGTTCCCAACTTCTTTTTACTTGTGGCTGGCAAAAGGTAAGAAGAGCCTGAGATGTAAGGATGTTAATGTATGGGATTGGGGTGCAGTACCAGAAACAGAGAAAAGGGACAGTAGAGGTCTTAGCCCTAAACTTGGTTCTCTGATCCCTCCCTCACAGATCTCTGCATCAGGGTTTCCTGGTAATGCTCCTACCTCACACAATCAAAATTGTTGCTCTGATCTCTGATATCTTCCTCTTGTGCCCCAGCCTACCACTTGCCATTAAGGCCCATTAGCCAGACCAGTCCTACAAATCTGAGCAGTAACAAAACCTGTTGTTTTCTTACCTCATAACATTCTCTCCATCTTCTTATTTTCAAACAGGACACAGATATGCAGAGAATTACCCTCCACCTTAAGTCCACATGCTTCCAAGGAAGGAAGCCCTGTCTCCAGTTTCAGGGAGTAAACACTGATTGGTTAAACTCTTGATGGACTACTTCAGTGTTTCTCAAATTGTACTGTGTAGACCAGCTGCATTCACATCAACTGAGAACCAGAAACTCTGGGCAGAGCCCGTAACCAATGTTTTAGCAAGCACTTCAGGTGTTTCTGACACATGCTAATGTGTGGGAATCACTGGTCTACACTGATGATGTTGGCCCCATTATTCTCACAAGTGATTGGATGAAGTCAGTGGGTCTCATCTGGGGGCAGTGTGCTCCTCTCACTCCATGGGAACCTTTGGCAGTATCTGGAGACATATTTGTCTCACTCTCAGACCTAGAGTTGTTCATCTGTTTCCTTAATAATTCCTCTTTTTATCCCCAGGTTGATTGCCATGCTTGATATTCTTGGCCAGTGGTTCTCAAAGTATGGTCACTGGAATAGCATCATCAGCATCAATTGGGACCTTATTAGAAATGAAAATTTCCCTGCTCTGCCCCAGAACTGTTGAAGTAGAAACTCTGGGTGGAACCCCAAATTCTAGGGTTTTCACAAGCCTTCTGGATGACTCTAATCAGTAGCTGAGAACCACTGATTTTGACTGTTTTCTTTCAAGGTTGTAAATGACACTCTGCTATTTGGCTCCACTGTAGTGTTTCCAAATATTTCTGGCTAGTTCATTTTTTAAGTCATTGAAGGTCACGCCATCTTAACTATTAAATACTTTCATTTTAATTCTCTTTACAACATTTTACTCAGATATCTGGTGATTTGGTTGTCTTTTAATAATTGTAAATACAGAGCACTGGTGAAGGCAACTTCCTTGAAGTTGCGTTGGTCTGTTTTTCCCAATGGCTAACTGGTCCTTTATCAGGGACTGGGGCATGTAGAGCTAAATGTGGATTCTGTAAAAGAGATTGGGGCATGTGGATAACCAGGATTAATTTCCAGATGACCAGGTGCTGGCAGAGTTGGATTCTGCAAGCAAAGCATGTGGTCATGAGTATAATTCCTCCTGAGCAGGACATTCTTTCTTGGTTTCCCCTTCCCTATCACAGAAGGCCACAATTACCAGAACACTGCTCAGCTTCCCTCCCAGTTCCCAAGCCCTATCCAGCCAGACAGTTCACTTTCTTTACAGAAAGTTTAGAGTTTTAGCCAAAAGGTGAGGTTGCTACTTCCCCTTCTTCAAATACTTATGGGGCTGCTATTGAGTCAGAGTGGTTCTGCTCTGTCTGATGCAGATCTTGAATACAGTGCTTTCCAAACCTTAGAGATCTTCAAATCCTTGTGTTAGAATGTGAAGTCTGATTCAGTAGGTGGGGCCTAAGTTTCTGCATCTTAAAAAAAATTCCCAGGTGATATAGATGCTACTGGTCCATGAACCCCCCCTTTCAGTAACAAGACTTTAATTCAATACCCTGAATTATTCTATTCCTTGAATTCCTTCATTCTAAGCTTCTAGCTCCTCTGGTTCTGTTCCTAACAACCAAGCACTCAATTTTTTTTCCATGTATGCATTGAGCTTGGGTTTCTTTCTTTTTCTTTCTTTCTTTCTTTCTTTCTTTCTTTCTTTCTTTCTTTCTTTCTTAATTTAACACTTATTTGTTTTGAGAGAGAGAGAGAGAACACATGTGAGTGGGGGAGGGGCAGAGAGAGAGGGAGAGAGAGAAGATCCCAAGCAGGCTTCTCACTGCAGGGCTCAATCTCACCAACCTTGAGCTCATTACCTGAGCTGAGATCAAGAGTCAGACACTTAGCAGACTGAACCACCCAGGCATCCTGAGCTCGGGTTTCTTCTATTCTTTTTGACATGAAGTCTTTTCCTCTCTCTCTCTTCGGTTTTTCCCACGATATCCAATATGATAAGTGAATGAAACTTTCTTGTTCTCCCAGTACTCTTTTTAAAACTAGTATTAGAAAATATATTGGATAGGAGATGGAATAGACCCAAGTGCTAGGTACAATGAATTTTAACTTCTAAATAAAATTTCCATTTCTAGGTTCTCTTCACTTTATAGATTTTATACATGCTATAGTGTTGCCAGCTAAGGCATGCTCTGGTCTTCTCAAGAGCTGTTCTCATAATCAGCCTTAATTAAGTTGCCTTTTGACATCTTAGGTTAATCATGTTTCTTTCTAGCTTTTAGGTCCTTGTGATATTGAGTCAGTTTTTAGGACATCCCAACATCCTCACTGTGGCCCCTTGAATAACTTGCTACTTCTCACAATATCAATTGAGAGAAAAGAAAAACAGACAAATGTAGGCCTTGATGAGAAGTAATAGATGAGTACCAACCATATCTTACAGAATCTATACCCTGTGATGTGTTCCAATTCTATCTGTTCTTGGCCTCCAAGAAAGATCCTGTCCCCACAGGACAGCATCAAAGTTATAGTTGGATGGAACTAGTGAGTACAAGCTGGTTCCTTTATTGCACTGAAGCTACTTTTGATATTTTCTTTCTTGAGGATGCCCTGCTTTATGAATGTATACATGTGAATCTTAAAAGAAAATCAAAGTCTGAAGGCTAGTGGTATAAAATTAGCAAGACTCTAGGGAAGAGAGTGAAGATAGAATTTTCAAAACTTCATTGCCCGAACTCTCAGCCAGAAGCAAATCCCCTTGAGGAAGGACTTCATTTTCATCTCCAAGCCATATCTAATTGCCTCTTTGTCATCCTCTGATTAAAACCAGCAGCAATTGGACCATCTAGATGTTCTGTCTATAACAAGGTTTAGATACTGGCTTGGCAGAACAGTGTGGTTTTTCAAAGGCTAATAAGGTTGAACTTGGCATCATTTATCACTAATCTGTGGCTTTATTCTTGGCTCCCGTTTCATGATCTGCCACATTTAATTTACTGCTCTCTTGCTCCAGATGACACTGATGATGTTGAAAGTCAGTGAGGCAGGTGGGGGTAGGGGATGGGGGGGGACTGTGGTTAATAAATGTGGTTATAGCAGTCTGGTGTGTATCTGACCTTTATCTTTCAAATAACCTGTGTAAATCCAGACCAGCCAATGAGCCCAGATAGATGACTGTGTTAAGGGAGACAATGAAATTCGGTGAGCAAATTCTAACACAAGGAGAAATTGATGTGGTAGTCCAGTCCACACCAACCAGTTCTGTAGTTTGTCTTAAGTGCCTTCCTTGTGTGATGTTGAGTGACTAGGACTGGTTGCTAATGGGAATGGATGACCAAGTTTCTGATAGGAAAGGATGATGAATACTTGATTTCAGAGGTGATTTTCAGAAGAAGGGAGGATGCTGTTAGGGCAGTGAACATCAAGAAATGTGTTATGAATGTCTTTTTTCTAAAATTGGGTGAAGAAAACAAAATCCACCTGTATACCATACCCCAGATGATTCATAAAGAGAAATTTAAGACCCTGATGTCTTCTTTCTTTTCTTATAAGGAAGCTGGTTTTTTTCACCCCACTTATCACATTCACATGTATTTGCTCTTGACTATTGTTCCTAGGACTCTTCCACCCAAGTACAAAATTATGCTTTCCTACGCAGCTTTTGGCTTAGCTTTCTATTCTAGTTTTAGCATCTTCTATGTAGTGAATAAAGATTACAAGTTATACTCAGGGTTGTATAGAAACCATCCCTACCTGAGCCAGTCTCCTTCCTTATGATTGAAATAGATTCATACAAGACAGAGGGAATGCATAGAAGGTGTCCCTTTAAGTGTATCATTCTCTGTCCCCATTTTCCCAGTGACCTCTATTTTTAGACTATTAAAACATGCTCCCAGATTATTATTACACATGAAGTTATAGAGCTTTATTGATTAAGGCAGAACTTGTTGCTATGAAAGATGATTCAATAAATTCTGTGACAACACGATAGAAGTTTATTTCTCATTCGCTTAGAGTCCAAAAGGAGGTGATAGAAGAGAGAGGATGATCCTCACAGTTATGCAGGATCCACACTAACAGAAGCTCTGCCTTTTCAACATGAGGCTTATTGGGGATTACCTTGGTCTTTGATATAAACTAGCAGATAGGGGAAGAAAAGAGTAGTGTATATTGTAGGATGGTTTAGTATGCAGGCCAAAATGACAGATGAAGTTGCCTTACTTCAACTTTATCAAGTTTTTATCTGAATTGTGTACTCAAGAAGAATGAGAAGCAAATTAGTAAATAACTGGTCAGTTATTGGCACATGCCTACTGAAGGAAAAAAGATCTGGTCTGGAAGTCAGAAGGATTGAACTCTACCTAGTTCTGGTTCTGCCACTAGCGTAATACCTTATCTTTCTATTTGGTTAATGTCCCCAATGTTGATTTTCATACTGATAATAAACTATAATATCTGGTCCCTAAGAAAACTTCTGGTGCTAATAGGCTGTAAACTTATATTAATAATTAAGAAAAAGAAAGGAAGATCAATACCAAGAAAAAGGCCGTTGTTTTTAGTTGTTTGTTACTATTATACTTTATATTTAAAAAAACCTGATCTGAGATTATACTTTATACCTACCCAAAACATTTCAAATCTCCCTATATATTATAGGATATGTCCATATTATTTGAGTTCTATAGAGTCTAAATGCAGTTTTAGCTTACATCAATTTGTTGATGTAGTTTCCATTTTGGTTAAGCTCCTGAACAACATATCCACAGGAAGCGGAATGAACTCCAGAATGTAAATAAAGATTCTAATGTGAGATAGGAAGCACAGGTAATTACTAACTTAAATAATTTATAACAGCATAGCTATTTTCCTCTATCACCATATCCATATTTTTATAGCAAAATTTATAAAATTTTAATTCATAAGCTGTAGTCACTACTTCTTTACTTCCAAACACTCATTAACACCTAATTATTTATTTATGTATCTATCACTTAACTATAATTGTTCCCATTCTTCTGCTCTTCTGCCCTAAATTTTCAGGTCCATGAAAATAAATCTATAATATTCATCCTTCAAAATCACTGTCACAGGTTGTCAAATATTTGATCGCTTGATGATTGCTTTCAAGTTGATATCTCATAAACCCTTCAAACTCAACATATTAATAAGAAATTGGACATTAACTTATTTATACATTAATTAATTCCATAAATATTCAGTATAGTTTTTTGGTTTGGGCTATGAAGCAGTAACCAGGAACAGACTTACTATCCTGCATTAATAACAGAACAAAAACATAAACAAATAAACAAAATCAGAAATCTGTCAAATGGTGCATGAACCCAGGGAATAGGAAAACAAATGGAGCCTGCCATTAGAATGTCCCAGCTTTATATTGAAAGCACTTTTCTGAACAGAAACTCATTATATTGGCCTTTTTCCTTTGTCAAAGATCAGTTTATGAGGTTAACTATATTTATTAGTTTAATTTATTTACTTCTATGCTCTTTATTCTGTTACATTGATATGTGTCCATTTTTTTCCCGTCAATAGCACACTGTCTCAATTATTATAATTTGGTGATAAATCTTGAAGTCAGACAGTGGCAGTACTATTCTCTTTTAATGTGTTGACTGCTCTGGGTCTTTTGCTCTTCTATATAAATATTGAATTAGTTTGTCAATAGCCACAAAATATCTTGCTGGAATTTTGATTGGGATTGTACTGAATCTGTAATCAAGTGGGAAAAACTAATATATTAAAAAAAAATTCTTAACGCTTATTTTTGAGAGACAGAGAGACAGAGCATGAGTGAGGTAGAGATAGAAAGAGGGGGCAACACAGAATCTGAGCTGTCAGCACCGATCCCAATGTGGGGTTTGAACTTATGAACCATGAGATCATGACCTGAGCTGAAGTTGGCCACTTAATTGACTGAGCCACCCAGGTGCCCATGAAAGAACTAGTATCTTGACCTTACGGAATCTTCCTTTCCATGAACATAGAGTAGCTCTGCATTTATGTAGCTCTTTTTCCACTTTTTTCATCAGAGTTTTGTAGTTTTCATTATGTAGATTTTTTAAATGTATTTTGTTAGATTTATACCTAAGTATTTTATTTTGGGGTATTAATGTAGATGGTATTATGTTTTTAATTTCAAATTCCATTTGTTTATTGCTGGTATATAGAAAAGTGATTGACTTTTGTATATTATCCTTATATCTTGTAGTTTTGCTACGATCAGTTCCAGGAGGTTAAACATTCTATTCTTTCAGATTTTCTCTATAGAGAATCATGTAATCTGTGAATAAAGACAGTTTTATTTCTTTCTTCCAAACGTGTATACCTTAAATTTCCTTTTCTTGTCTTATTTTATTAGCTACAACTTCCAGTATAATGTTGGAAAGGAATGATGAGAAGAGACATCCTTGCCTTATATTTGATCTTAGAAAGTTTTTACTTTTGCACCATTAGGTATAATATTACTTGTAGACTATTTTTTTTTCAACGTTTATTTATTTTTGGGACAGAGAGAGACAGAGCATGAATGGGGGAGGGGCAGAGAGAGAGGGAGACACAGAATCGGAAACAGGCTCCAGGCTCTGAGCCATCAGCCCAGAGCCTGATGCGGGGCTCGAACTCACGCACCGCAAGATCGTGACCTGGCTGAAGTCGGACGCTTAACCGACTGCGCCACCCAGGCGCCCCTGTAGACTTTTTTTTAACAGGTTGAAGAAGTTCCTTCTAGGGGCGCCTGGGTGGCTCAGTCAGTTAGCATCTGACTCTTGATTTTGTCTCAGGTCATGATCTCATGGTTCATGAGTTCAAGCCCCACATCAGGCTCCATGCTGACATAATGGGGTCTGCATGGGATTCTCTCTCTCTCTCTATCTCTATCTCTCTCTCTGCCCTTCCTCCACTCTCTCACTCTCTCAAAATAAATAAATAAACTTTAAAAAATTAAAAAAAAGAAGTTCCTTCCATTCTTAGTTTGCTAAGAAGTTTTATCATGAAAGGGTGTTGGATTTTGTCAAATGCTTTTTCTATATGTATTGACATGATCATATTATCTTTTCTAATTTAGCTTACTGATGTGATGTAATTGAGTTTCAAATATTGAACTAGCCTTGCATACATACCTGAGACAAAACCCACTTGGTCATGGTGTATAATTATTTTTTTGGATTTTTAGATTAAACTTGCTAATATTTTGTTGAGAAGTTTTATATCATTATTCATGAGAGATATTGGTCTGTAGTTGTCTTTTCTTATATTTGTCTGGTTTTGTTTTAAAGTAGTGCTGGTTTCATAGAATGAGTTAGGATTCCCTTTGTTCCCTCTGCTTTTATCCTCTGAAATACATTATGGAGAATTGGCATAATCTCTTCCTTAAATGTTTGGTAGAATTCACCAGTGTACCATCCAGTATATTTCTCTTTTGGAGAATTGTGGGTTCATTTTATTTAGTACATATAGGTCCATTTGGCTTGTTTCTTATGTGAGTTTTTCTTATGTGAGGTTTGGCAGATGGTGTCTTTCAGAGAATTTAATTTCATCTAGGTAATCAAATACACTGCCATAAAGTTGTTCATAATATTCCTTTATTATCCTTTTTTTTAAAGAATTGTATTTACATATTTATTTTTGAGAGACAGAGGGGGGGGGAGGAGAGAGCACATGCAGGAGAGAGGCAAAGGGAGGAAAAAAAGGAAAATCCCAACCAAGCTCTGCACCGTCAGCACAGAGCCTGATGGAGGGACTTGAAATCACAAACTGTGAGATGAGTTCATGACCTGAGCTGAAATCAAGAGTCAGACACTTAACTAAGACACCTAGGTGCCCCTCCTTTATTATCCTTCTAATGCCCAGAAGAACTGTAGTGATGTAATGTCTTTCATTTCTGATATTAGCAATTTGTGTCTTCTGTTTTTCTTAAGTAGCTTGGCTAGAGATTTTTTGGTTATGTGGATCTTTTCCAAGACTGACTTTTGGTTTTGTTGATTTTTTTTTCTATTTATTTTATGTTTCCAGTAACTTATTTCTTTTGTAATTATTTTTTTATTACTTACCTAGACTTTAATTTGCCCTTTTTCTAGTTTCCAAAAGTGGAAACTTAGTTTATTGATCTAATGTGCTTTTTTTTTGTTTCTAATATATGCATTCAATGGTATAAATTTACCTTTAAGCACTGATTTTGCTGCATTTCACAAATTTGGAAAGTTGAGTTTTTATTTTTATTTAGTTCAAAATACTTTTTAATTTATTTTTAGATTTCATCTTTGACCCATGTGTTATTCAGAAGTTGGCTGTTTAATCTCCACATACTTGGGAGTTTTCTGGATACCTTTCTGTTTCTGGTGTCTAGTTTAATTCCATTATGGTCTGGGAGCAGACATTGTATGATTTCTATTATTTTAAATTTAAGGTATGTTTAATGCCCTGGAATGTGTTCTATCATGGGGAATGTTCCATATGAGCTTGAGAAAAACGCGTATTCTATTTTTGTTGGGTGAAATACTCCTTTATGTTGATTTTAACCAGGCGATTGATAGTGCTGTTGAGATCAATTCTGCCTTTACTGATTTTCTTTCTGTTGAATCTATTTCTGATAGAAGAGGGTCAAAAGCTCCAACTATGATAGTGGATTCATGTTTTTCTCTTTGCCGTTCTATAAGCTTTTGCTTCACATAGTTTAAGGCTCTGTTGTTAGGTGCATACCTTTTTAAGATCATTGTGTCGTCTTGGAGAATTGATATTTTTTACTATGTAATACCTCTCTTTAACTCTAATAATTTTCCTTGCTTTGAAGTAAGCTCAGTCTGAAATTTATTATTAGCTAATTAAAATTATTTCTACTTTCTTTGGAATAGTGTTAGCATGATATATTTTCTCCATCCATTTACTTTTAATCCGCAAGTGTCTTTACATGTAAAGTAGGTTTCTTGTAGACAGCACATAGCTGAGTTTTAGTTTTTGGTCCACTCTGATAACCTTTGTCTTTTAAATTGGTGTTTTTAGAGCACTGATGTTTAAAATGATTGATAAAGTTAGATGAATGTCTATCATACTTTTTTCAGTTTTTCTTTTGTTGCTCTTGTTCTCTAATTTTTGTCTCGCATGCTTTTCCTGCCTTTGTGTTTTTTATACAGTAATTGTGCATTTTATTGTCCATTTTCCCTCATTTCTTAGCATTTTATTTATTTATTGATTTAACTTTTTATTTTAAGCAATTTTCCTAGAATTGGCAATATACTTTTAGAACTAATATAAATTCACTTTCAAATAATAGTATACCACTTCTCATGTATTATGAATACCTTATAAAAACAAAATAATTTATATTCCCCCTTTTGTCCCTTTCATCATTGTTATTTTTCATTTAATATATTGATGCTTTTATTTTTTTATTATATTTCATTTTCTTAATGTTTTTATTTATTTTTGAGATAGAAAGAGACAGAGTATGAGCAGGGGAGGGGCAGAAAGAGAGGGAGACACAGAATCCAAAGCAGGCTCCAGGCTCTGAGCTGTCAGCACAGAGCCTGAGCCTGACGTGGGGCTTGAACTCACAGACAGTGAGATCATGACCTGACCTGAAGTCGGACACTTAACTGACTGAGCCACCCAGGCACCCCATTGCTTTTATTATGTTGAACAGACTGTTATCTGTTATATAAATTAACAAGATATATGTAATTATTTTACCATTACTTATTCCTTTTTAATACTCTTCCTTTACCCAAATTTCTGAATCATATTTTATTTTCCTTCTCTCTAGAAGAACTTTTTTTGACATATCTTGAAAGAGATACACAACAAATTCCCCCAATTTTTATTTGACTGAGAAAAACCTTCTCCTTCACTTTGTTGTTTATTTATGTTTATTTATTCTTGACAAATAAAATTGATGCATGTTTAAGATGTACAACATGATTTTTTAATTTATGCATACATTGTGAAATGTTACCAAAATCAAAATAAATGATATATTCATTTACAATAGTTTTTTGTTTTGTTTTGTTGGTAGTGTGAACACTTAAGATCTAGTCCTAACATTTTCAAGTTAGTATTAACTGTGACAGTATTATGTACCTTAAGTGCTCAACACTTATTCATTTTATAACTGAAAAGTTGTGTCTTTTGATGAATATTTTCCCTTTACTCCTAAGTCTCATCACCTGATAATCACTATTCTACTTTTTTTACTATGAGTTTGTGTGTATAGCTTATTTCACTTAACATAATGTCCTCTAGGTTTATCAATATTGCAAGTGGTAAGTTTTCCTTTTTAAAAGCTAAATATTTTATTACATATATATCCTATGTTACATATATACTATTTATATTATACTGTATACACACACACTCACACATACACTTGACTGAGGTGAATAATGCTTCCCTAAACATGAGAGTGCAGATATTATTTTGTTATTGGATTTGTTGCTGTTTGTCTCCTGATCCTCTGCATTTCTGTCATATCTGTCATAATATCTTCTTTTACTTTTCTACTTTCATTTATTTGAGTTTTCTCTTCTTCTTTCTTAGTCTAGCTGAAATTTTGTTAATTTTGTCTTTAAAAAAATAACTCAGTTGATTGTTTCTTGTTGTCTTTCTAATCCCTATTCATTTAATTCTCTTCTGATCTTTATTTTCTTTCTCCTATTAACTTTGAGCTTTTTTGTCCTTCTTTTAGACCCTTGAGATGTAAAGTTAGGTTGCTTATTTTAGATCCCCCCCTTTTTTTTAATGTTGACATTGATTGTCATTTCCCTCTCAGACCTGTTGTTTTGATGTATTCTTTAAGTTTTGATACATTGTGTTTCCATTTCTCTCTCTCTCTCTCTCTCTATATATATATATACATGTTATTTCTTTCACCCATTACTTGTTCAGGTTGTTCAACCTCCACCTACTTGTGAATTTTCCAGGTTTCCTTTTGTTACTGATTTTTAGTTTTATACCATTGTCATGGAAGAGATATTTGATGAAGTCTCAATCTTAAGTCTTGTTTTTTGTGTTTGAAAAAAACTATATTCTGCTTTTGTTGAATGAAATATTCTGTATATGTTAGGTTCATTTGGTCTAAAGGTTATGTTCTAATACTTCCTTATAGACTTTCTGTCTGGATGTATCCATTGTTTAAAGTGGGGTGTTGAAGTCCTCTACTATTTTTATAGTACTTTCTTTTTTCCCTTCAGATCTGTCATTGGTAGATTAATATACTTTGGTGCTCCATTGCTGGGTAAATATACATTTTCTATTGTTATTTCCTATTGTTGAATCAATCCTTGTATGATTATATAATGACCTTTATTATCTCTTTTTATAGTTTTGACTTAAAGTCTATTTAGTCTGATAAATATAGATATCTTTGCTCTTCTTAGGTTTCCATTTGCATGGGATATCTTTTTTCTAACCCTTTACTTTGAATCTATGTGTATCCTAAAGCTGAAGTGAGTGTCTTGCAGGCAGCATATATTTGAGTTATTTAATTTTATTTTATTATCTTATTTTACATTTAACCACTCGATGTATTTTAATTAAAGAATGTAGTTCTTTTACAGTTAAAGTAATTATTGATAAGGAAAGACTTACTCTGCCATTTTGCTTATTTTTTTCTAAGTATTTTCTAGATTGTTTCTTTCATTGTCTCTTGCTGTTTTCCTTCCTAATTTGATCATTTTCTATAGTGATATGTTTTCATTTTTTTCTTTTTCTCTTTGGTGTATTATCTTGCATAGGTTTTTGCTTTGTGGTTTCCACAAGGCTTACAAATAACATATTTATAATAGTCTATTTTAAGCTGAGAACAACTTAATTTTTTGCATACAAAAGCTCAACATTTTCACTCCACCATACGCTAATGTGTACACATAAATGTGTTTGATGTCACAACTTATGTCTATTTATATTGTATATTCATTAACAGATTAATGTTGCTATAGTTATTTTTAATCTTTTGTCTTTTAACTTTTATGCTAGAGTTATGTCATTTACACACCATCATTACAGTATCAGTTACTCTGAAGTTGACCATATATTTACCTTTACTAGTGAGTTTTATACTTTCATATGATTTCTTGTTACTACTTAGTGTATTTTCTTCTCAGCTTGAATAACTCCTTTTATCATTTTTTGTAAGTCAGTTCCAGCGGTGATAAATGCCTTTAGCTTTTGCTTGTCTGGGAATGTTTTATCTCTCTTTTAATTCTGGAAGATAACTGTCAGGTATAGTATTTTTGGTTGGCATGTTTTTCTCTAGCAATTTGAGTATATCATCTCAAGGGTTTCTGCTAGGAAATGGCCTTATGTGGTTACCTTGCATGTGATGAGGTTTTTTTCTCAATACTTTCAAAATTTTAATTTTGTCTTTTTAATTTTATTTTTAACTGAAATATAGTTGACATAGAGTATGTATTAGTTTCATGTGTACAACACAGTGATTCAAGAATTGTATACATTACAATTCTTGTATACAAGAATGTATACATTACATAATGCTTACTACATTAACTACATTAACCACACTAACCACAAAGTGTGGTTATCATCTGTCACTGTATAAAATTATTGCAATAGTATTGACTATACTTCCTATGCCGTACTTTTTATGCCTATGACTTATTTATTTATAATTGGAAGTTTCTACATCTTAATCTCCTTTACCTAATTGCCTATCAACACATCCCTCTTCTCTGGAATTTAGAAGTTTGTTCTCTTTATTTGTAAGTCCATTTCTGTTTGTTCATTTTTTTTTAGATTCTAGATATAAGTGAAATCATATGATGTTTTTCTTTCTCAATCTGATTTATTTCACTTAGCATAATACCCTCTAGATCCATCCATTTTGTTGCAAATTGGAAAACTTCATTCTTTTTATAGCTGAGTAATGTAACTGGGTACTTAAGTTGTTCCATATCTTGGTTATTGTAAATAATGTAATAAACATTGGAGTGCACTATCCTTACTAATTTTTTCCCCTTTGGGTAACACCCAGAAGTAGAATTACTGGATCACATGGTGTTTCTATTTTTATTTTTTTGAGGAACCTTCATACTGTTTTCTATGGTGGTTGAACTACAAAAAAGAAAATTATAGATCAATATTCCTGATCAACATAGATACAAAAATTCTCAACAAAATAATAGAAACTGATTTAAAAAATACACTATAATGATCATTCATCATGATCCAGTGGGATTTATTCCAGGATGCAAGAATGGTTCAACACTTGCAAATCAATCATCATACACCATATTAACAAAATGAAGGTTAAAAATCATATGATTATCTCAACAGATGCAGAAAAAAACATTTGACAAAATTCAGTATGGATGTGTGATAAAAACTCTCAATAACATAGGTATAGAGAAAAATGCCTTATCATAATAAAGGCCATATATGAAAAATGCACAGCTAACATTACACTTAATGGTGAAAAGTTGAAAGCATTTCCCACAAGATCAGAAAAAATACGAGGATGTCCACTCTCATGACTTTTATTTGACATAGTACTAGAGGTCCAAGCCACAGCATTCAGACAAATAAAATAAGTCATCCAGATTTCTAAAAAAGAAGTAAAACTATCACCATTTTCTGAAGACATGATACTATGATTAAAAAAACAAACATGATATTATGATTAAAAAAAAAGCATAAACACTCTACCAAAAACTATCAGTACTAATAAATGAATTCAGTAAATTTGTGGGGTACAAAATTAATACACAGAAATCTGTTGCATTTCCATACACCAATAAAAAATGAGAAGAAAGAGAAATCAATACATCTGTTTGATTTTTAACAGTTTTTTTTTAAATAATATGTCTTGGTCTAATCTTCTTTGGATTAAACCTGATTGGAGATTTTTGTGCTTTATGTAATTGAATGTCCACATCTTTCTCAAGAGCTGGGAAATTTTCAGTCATTAATTTATAAATAAGCTTTCTGCTCCTTTCTCTCTCTCTCCTTCTAGTATGTTCATGATGTGTACATTGTTTTGCTTGATAATGTCTTATAAGTCCTGTAAGCTTTCATCACTTCTTTTCTTTTTTTTTTTTTTTTTTTTTTGTCTTCAAGTGGATACCCTCAAATGACTGAGTTCACTGTTCTTCTGATTGAGCAGTTTGCTTTTGGAACTCTCTGTTGCACTTTTTATTCAGTCATATTCTTCAACTCCAAAATTTCTGTTTGGTTACTTCTTAATTTTTTTCTGTTTTTTTGCCTCTTTGTTGAACTTCTCATTTTATTCTTGTATTGTTTTCCTGATTTTGTTAAGTTGGTAACTGCATTCTCTTGTCCTTTGAAGTTCTTTAGAATAATTATTTTGAATTCTTTGTTAGGTATATTTTGTATCTCTATATATTGGGGTTGGTTGCTGAAACTTTATTGTGTTCCTTTGTTGGTGATGTTTTCCCAATTCTTTGTGATCTCTGTGGCTTTGTGTATGTGTCTATGATTTTAAAGACAGTACAGATTTTATTTACTTATTTTGATAAAGGAAAGAATTTTACCTGCAGTGGGGAGATGCTAGAGTGTGTCATGACCTTGGACCTATTGGTCTGGGGAGCCAAGTGCAGGTGGTGGAGGATCCCAGACCAGTGAGGAATAGTGTCTCATTAGGTCAGGCAGCTGGTATCTATGGCCTCAACAATGGATGATCTGTGGTGGAAAGAGCTGCGGGGGGTCTTTGGTGGCTACAAGAGATTTTTGGGTCCTCAGCTGTCCCTCTAAGTCCAACAAGGTAGGTGTGGTGGTGTCCAGAACTGTAGCATGCATATGTACACTTGAAAGGGCTGGCTGCAGGGTTTTTTTTTCTTTTCTTTTTTTTTTTTTTTTTTTTTTTTTTTTTTTGTGGTGGCAGCAGCTGCTTGCAGGCACATATACTGTGGCAGGGGTCTGGACTAGTTGCTGGGGTCAACTGCAGGCACATGGACAGCTATGTTAGTCTGGGTTGTCAGCCTTCAGTTGCTTGGCTATGGGGACTAGTCACAGTCATGTCATGGCAATGGGGGCTGGTAATGGGAATCGGGTTGGGGATGGGTGCTTGAGCAGCTAAGTGGGCCTGGGCTTTTGGCCATGTACTCATGCAGCTGCAGTCTCTACTCACAGGTACAAGCATGGTAGTGGAGGTCTATCAGAGTCAGGACAGCAGATGGCTACAGAGGCTAGCTGTGAAAGTGTACATGCCAGTGGAAGGTCATGATAAGAGTTGAGGCCAGCTGGGTTCAGATGACAGCTATAGTATCTTGCTATGGATATCCAAAGGGCCAGTGGCAGGAGTTGGGGCTAGATAGGCTCATAAGCAGCTCCAGTGACCTTTGCTGTAAAAATGCACATGTATGGCTGTAGGGGCTAGCTGTGAGTATGTATGTACATGGCATTGGAGGTCAGCGACAGAAGTGAGGGCTGCTGGCATGTTAAATGCACAGCTATAGAAGCTAACTTTGGGCATGTAGAGTAGTGCCCATCAGTAACAGAGCTGGGCTGGCCCTGGGATCTGAGCAGCGGTGGGTGCGTAAGCTGTTGATGTGCCCTTTTTTGGTTGTTGGGACAACCACAAGCACACACCAAGTGGTCAGGGTCAGACATAGAGCATTGTGCTGTCATTATGCACACATGCAGGACTTTAGGCTAGAGCTTGCTAGTAATGGTGGATCCTGGGGCCCAACAAATCCACAGCAGTGCTGGCTGAAGTGGCTCCAGTGTGGGAGGATGGAATCCGACAGTGCCATATACCATAGGGCCCTCAGTGGTAAACCACACAGGGTCTGTAGCAGCTAGCCATGGTGGATGTTGGTCTCCTCAGTGGATTTTGCTAGGGTCCTCTGTGGAGCAGTCTCCTGGGGTTCATGATGGGCTCAGTGATGTTATCTATCGGGCTTTTCAGTGTCTGAAAAGGTTGTTGAAGTCCCTAGTAGTGAGGGCTACTAGGATCTTCTACAATATAAGCCACTGGGAACTGTGGTTGCTCCTTCCACAAAGCTAGGACTGGTAAGTTCTGAATTTCTTCCTTGTTTCTATCCATTTCTAGACCTCTCAGCTCTGCTGGGCTCTGGGTGGAGTCAAACTGAAGCAGGTCCTTTCCCAAAAGGCTGGGGAAGTCAGTCATTCTTCTCTCCTCTTCCAAGTGACTGAAACTCTCTCAGGCTGAGAAGTTCCCTCTTGGCTCTGAGCAGTGTCGACTTAGGGAATGGGAGGATTTAGGCAAAATAAAACTGTTCTCCTGCCCTTTTTGCGCTGTTATTTTGTTTTTATATTCCAGTGTGTCCTGATGCTTCTTAAGTGGACTCTGAGCTATTTTTGCTCAGATAGCAGTCCAATTGCTCTTTGTAGTAGGGGTGAAGGTTGAGGTCTCCTACTTTGCCATCTTGATGATGTGACTCTGTTCTTCATCATTTCTCAGAAGTCAGATGTAGATCTTATCTTTGTTCTTCTACATATAGGGTGCTTTTTCCCTCTGGCTTCCTTCAGGATTTTTTCTTTATCTTTGATTTTCTGTAGTGAAAGTGATATGCCTAAGTGTAATTTTTCAACATATTCTACTTGGGGTTTTCTGAACTTCTTGGATCTGTGGTTTTGTGTCTGACATTACTTTGGGAAAATTATCAGTAATTAATGTTTCAAATTTTTCTTCTGTTTCTTTCTCTCTTCTCTTTCTGGCATTCCTATTATGTATATGTTATACCTTTTTGTTGTTGTCCCACAGTCTTCAGATATTTTTTTTTCCTTTTCCTTTTCCTTTTTCTTTTCTTTATTTTCTTTTATCTCTTTTCTTTTCTTTTCTTTTATTCTCTTTTCTCTCTTTCTTTCTTTCTTTTTTTGTTTTGTTCTCTTTGCTCTTTGGTTTTATTAAAAAAAATTGAGGGGCGCCTGGGTGGCTCAGTCGGTTGGGCGGCTGACTTTGGCTCAGGTCATGATCTCGCGGTCCGTGGGTTCGTGCCCCGCGTCGGGCTCTGTGCTGACAGCTTGGAGCCTGGAGCCTGTTTCAGATTCTGTGTCTCCCTCTCTCTGACCCTCCCCCGTTCATGCTTTGTCTCTCTCTGTCTCAAAAAA
The DNA here is from genome assembly GCF_007474595.2 of Lynx canadensis. Classification (NCBI taxonomy): domain Eukaryota; kingdom Metazoa; phylum Chordata; class Mammalia; order Carnivora; family Felidae; genus Lynx; species Lynx canadensis. Next base: position 111,818,081 of record NC_044310.1, read on the forward strand.
TAAATACACTTTAAAAAAAATTAAAAAAAATAAATAAAAAAAAATTGGGAATGCAAATGGGTGCAGCCATTCTGGAAAACAGCATGGAGTTTCCTCAGAACATTAACAATAGAACTACTTGGGGTGCCTGGGTGGCTCAGTTGGTTGGGTGTCTGACTTTGGATCAGGCCATGATCTCATGGTTTGTGGGTTTGAGCCTCATGTCTGGTTCTGTGCTGACAGCTCAGAGCCTGGAGCCTGCTTCAGATTCTGTGCTCCCTCTCTCTCTGCCCCTCTCCTGCTCATGCTCTGTGTCTCTCTCCTCAAATAAATAAACATTAAGTAAATAAACATTTTTTTTTTAAACAGAACTACCCTATGACCACTACTAGGTATTTATCCAAGGGATACAGGTGTGCTGTTTCAAAGGGGTATATGCACCCCAATGTTTATAGCAGCTCTATCTACAATAACCAAAGTATGGAAACAGCCCAAATGTCCATCAACAAATGAATGGATAAAGAAGAAGTGATACACACACACACACACACACACACACACACACACAATGGAATATTACTTAGCAATCAAAAAGAACAAAATCTTGCCATTTGCAACTACATGGATAGAACTAGAGGGTATTGAGCTAAGTGAAATTAGTTGGTCAGAGAAAGACAACTATCATATGACTTCACTCATATGAGGACTTTAAGATACAAAACAGATGAACATAAGGAAAGGGAAGAAAAAATAATATAAAAACAAGGAAGGGGACAAAAGATAAGAGACTCTTAAATACAGAGAACAAACTGAGGGTTGCTAGAAGGGTGGTGGGTGGGGGGATGGGCTAAATGGTTAAGGGACATTGGGGAGGACACTTGTTGGGATGAATCACTGGAATCTATTCTTGAAATCATTATACTACTATATGCTAACTAACTTGGATGTAAATTAAAAACTAATTAATTAACAATAAAAACATAAATAAAAACATAAAAAATTTAATGTTTTATTTATTTTTGAAAGTGCACAAGTAGGGGAAGGGCAGAGAAAGAGGGAGACAGAAGATCCAAAGTGGGCTCTGTGCTGATAGCAGCATCGGCTGTAGGGCTCAAACTCATGAACTGTGAGATCATGACCTGAGCCGAAGTTGCATGCTCAACCAACTGAACCCACCCAGGGTTCATAGAGTTCAACCACCCAGAGACCTCTTTGCTCTTTGGTTTTAGAGGTTTCTACTGATGTATCTTCCAGTTAAAATATTCTGTACTGAGTCATATTTACTTTACTAATAAGTCCATCAAAAGCATTCTTCATTTCTTGTGTGGTGTTTTTGATCTCTAGCATTTTTTTTTCACTTCTTTGTTAGGATTTCCTAACAAAGCTCAACTTGCATTTCTCATCTGTTCTGGCATGCTGTCTACTTTATCCATTACAGTTCTCAGCATATTAATTATAATTATTTTAAGTGCCTAGTCTGATCATTTCAACAGTTTAAAATTCTTTTTTCTAATGTTTTGTCTCTTCAAATTGTATTTTTTTCCCTTTTGGTATGGTTTACCATTTTTTCCCTGATACATGTACATGCTGTGCTGGGTGAAAGAACTCTATAAATAGTCTTTTACTAATGGTGTGGTGAGTTGTGCCTGAGGGGAAATGTTCTATTGGCTATGATTAGGTCTTAGTCTTTTAGTGAGTCTATAATTCACAGAGTTTCTCAGTTTTTTTGTCCTTCTTTGTTGGGACAGGATGGCTAGGGTGGGCTGGAATTGGGTGTTTCCCTTTTCCAGGCCTGTTAGGCTCTGGCTAACCAATTTCCCTTGAGTGCGGGCCTCATTGAGAACAGAGTTCTTTGAAAAAAAAAATTTTTAATGTTTATTATTTATTTTTGAGGGAGAGAGACAGAGTGTGATCAGGGGAGGAGCAGAGGGAGAGAGGGAGACACAGAATCCCAATCAGCTCCAGGCTCCAAGCTGTCAGCCCAGAGCCCAATGTGGGCTCACAAACTGCCAGATCATGACCTGAGCTGAAGTCGGAAACTTAACTGAGCAAGCCACCCAGATGCCCCTAGAACAGAGTTCTTTGGTTTGCATTTTTCCCTCCCTCTGCTGGGAGGACAAAAATATATTTCTGTAGTATTTACTATAGGAATCTAGTTGAGATGCTGGACTGAAGTCTCACAATATTGTGGGGATCCCTTTATGTTTGGGTCCCGCTGGAGTTTTTTTAACTCTCAATCTTGTCCACATCTTGGTCTCTAGCAACTTGCCAATTATAGCTTCATTTTTTCCAATCCAGGCACAAGTTCCCAAGTGGTTTCCACTTGTGGGTAAGCCTTGGCTCCTTGTGTTCACCTGTCTGTCTCTCCAGTCTTGGGGATAGGAGTTCTCTTCTGTGTCTTCCCTTCCCTTGCAGATTCAATAAATGCATTGATTTTGCAGTTAGTTCAGCTTTTTGCTTGCTAGAATGATGTGGTGAGTTCCAAGTTTCTTGCATGCATAACCTTGTGCTTAGAGATTTAAAAACCAACATGATAATAAAGAGAAACAACATAGAAGATATCTGGAAATAAAAAAAAAATAATACAATGCTTTTCTGAAATCCAAATGACAAATTATAGGGAAAAAGTATATTAAATGCTGCAAATAAGAATGCCAGTGGATTGGGAGACATAGGAATGCATTTTATGAAAAATGTAACACAGAATGGAAAAATAATAAAAAAAAACAGATATTGGTAGAATAGACAAAAAAAAAACTTAAGAAAATGGAATACTTCAATAACACAATAAATCAACCCGATCTACTTGACGTTTATAGAACCTAACACAAAAAACACAGAAAGAAACCTTTTCAAGTGAATATGGGAAATTCACCAAGATGGATGAGGCACAAAAGAAGTCAAACAAACTTAAAATAATCGAAGTGACACAAAATAAGCATTCTGATTACAGGAAAAATTAAAAGATAAATTAATAACAGAAACGCATCTAGAAAATCCTCCGGTAGGTGGACATTAAACAATACAATCCTAAGTAATTCAAGACTGAAAGAAAAAGCACATGGAAAATTAGTAAATATTATGAACTGAATGAAAATAAAAACAAAGCATATCCATACTGGTAGGATGCAGGTAAAGTAGGGTGTAGAGAGAAATGTATAGTTCTAAATGATTATATTAAAAGAGGTAAATATGATGGGCATCGAGGAGGGCACCTGTTGGGATGAGCACTGGGTGTTGTATGGAAATCAATTTGACAATAAATTATATTTCATAAAATAAGGTAAATCTGGGATCAATGAGTAAAATTTCAGTCTCAAAGAACTAGAAAAAGAAAAACACATAAGCCAAATGTGGGTAGAAGTAATTAGATGCTAAAGATAAGAGAAGAAATCAATGGAACTGAAAATGGACAAAGTCCATACCAAGTCTAGTTTTAAAAAGATCAATAAAAATGATGAGCCTTTAGCTACATTCATGAGGGAAAGGAGAAAGACAAATCTTTATTAACATCAGGAATAAAAGAGGAATCATCATATCACATGGTACAAACATTAAAGGACAATAAGAGGATCTTGTAAACAATTAAATTTCAGTAAGTATTATAACAATGTAATAGGAAAGTATTATGAAAGGCAAAATTATGAAAATTAGCCCAGGAAGAAATAGAATATATGAGCAGCACAGCATATATTAAAAAATTGATTTGGTAACTAAAGGCCTTTCCACAAAGAATATCCAGTCTCAGATGGTTTGCAGGTCAAGTCTGTCGGACATCTTTAAAAAAAAGTACCACAGAGAGATTTTAGAAGATAGAGTGGTGGAGCAGGGAAGAAAATTTCCCAAGCAAGGCCTTTTATAGGTCAGTATTACTTTAATGCCAAAAACTAGACAAAGACATTAGAAGATAAATTATAGAAGAGCTATTATACAGACAGATATACTGTATTCCCTAGACTGGGAAGGCAAATGTTTTTAAGACATCAATTATTGTCAAGTTGAACTATGTTTCCAACAGAATGCTAATCATAATCCAGTTTTGTTGTTGTTAAAATTTGACTGCCCTAAAGTAGATACAAAAATCCCTACATATTATATTGGTTTCCTAGGGCTGCCCTAAGTCCACAACCGGGGTTACTTAAACCACACAAATTTATGCTCTTCAGTTCTAGGGGTTGGAATTCTGAGATCAAGGTGTTTGGAGCTCCATGTCTCTTCTGGGACTCTTGGTAGAAGCCTGCCATGCCTCTTCAGAGCTTCTGGTGGTGGCCAACAATCCTTAGTGTCTGGTCTGATAGCCGTTATCAGTCTAGTCTCTGCCTCTTTCATCACATAGTCATTTTCACATCATCATCCCTCTGTGGCCAAATCTCCCCTTTCTATAAGAAAACCAGGGGCACCTGGGTGGCTTAGTTGGTTAAGTGTTTAACTTCAGTTCAGGTCATGATCTCACAGTCTGTGAGTTCCAGCTCTGTGCTGACAGCTCAGAGCCTAGATCCTGCTTTGGATTCTGTGTCTCCCTCTCTCTCTGCCCCTCCCCTATTCATGCTCTGTTTCTCTCTGTCTCAAAAATAAATAAAAACATTAAAAAAAAAAAGAACACCAATCAAATTGGATTAGGACCTGCCCTAGTGACCTCAAAATAGCTTAATCATCTGTGAAGATCCTATTTCCAAATAAAGACAAATTCATAGGAGCTGGAGGGTAGGACTTCACATATTTATTAGCGACAAATAATTAGAAATGAAGTTAGCAAAATCAAAATAGTTCACAAGAGCATGAGAAACATAAAATATGTAGGAATAACTGTAAAAAAAGATAAGAGCCAAGCACTGAAGAACATTATTAAAACACTGTAGAAGACCTGAGCTTGTGGAAAGATATATCATGTTAATAGTTTGAAAGATTCAAAATTGTAATTGTGTCAGTTTTTTCCTGAATTGATCTGAGGTTTCAACACAATCCTAATCAAAATCTACATAGTTGATGTAGTTAACTATTTTGTTATGGTTAACTAGTTGATTCTAAAATATATGTGAAAGTCCAAAGGATCTAGAGTAGCCAAACAATTTGAGTGAAAAATATTAGAAGAGTAATCCTGACATATTTTATGGCTTACTACAAATGTCTAGTAATCAAGACAGTGTAGAATTTACATAAGAATTGACACAGATAAATGCCATTGGATATTTATCATTGACATAGATAAATGGAACAAAAATCAAGAGCATAGAGATATATAGGCACACATATGTAGTTTAACAAAGTGCCAACATTTCAACAAGAGTTAATGGACTTTTCAAACAATTGACATCCGTATGTAAAAAATTAAAAGAAACAGTGAGGTTTGATCTTTTCCATATCCTATCTACAATAATTAGCTTGAAATGGGTTCTAGATCTAAATGTAAAAGAGCTATAAATATATTTTTGAAATCATACAGGAAACTCTTTGAACTTGAAGAAATGAGAAATTTCCTTAGACAGGAGCACTAAAATGTGGGTCATAAAGTATTAAATGGAACTTCACCAAAATTTAGATCATTTGATTTTCAACATAACCCAACTAGATGCTACTTATAAAAATCTAATTTCAAATTCAATGACATAAGTAGATTGAATATAAGAGGATGGAAAATAATATGTCATGTAAACAGTAATCTAAGAAAAGCAGGGGTGATATATTAATATCTGGAGAAGTGTACTTCAGAGCAAAGAGAATTACTAGATACAAAGAGGAACATTATATAATGATGAAAAGATTGGGGCTCCTGGTGGCTCAATTAAGCATCTTACTTTTGATTTCAGCTCAGATCATGATCTCACAGTTCCTGGGATCAAGCTCCATGTTAGCCTTTGTGCTGACAGTGTGGAACCTGCTTGGGATGCTCTCTCTCCCTCTCACAAAATAAATAAACATGAAAAATTAAAGGATGAGTTATCCGGGAAGATATAACAATTTTAACTATATACATACACACCAAACAACAGAGTTTCAAAATCTATAAAGCAAAAACTAAAAAAGCTGAAACAAGAAATCCACATTTATTTATTTATTTATTTATTTATTATTTTTTTTATGAAATTTATTGACAAATTGGTTTCCATACAACACCCAGTGCTCATCCCAAAAGGTGCCCTCCTCAATACCCATCACTCACCCTCCCCTCCCTCCCACCCCCCATCAACCCTCAGTTTGTTCTCAGTTTTTAAGAGTCTCTTATGCTTTGGCTCTCTCCCACTCTAACCTCTTTTTTTTTTTTTTTTTTTTTTTCCTTCCCCTCCCCCATGGGTTCCTGTTAAGTTTCTCAGGATCCACATAAGAGTGAAACCATATGGTATCTGTCTTTCTTTGTATGGCTTATTTCACTTAGCATTACACTCTCCAGTTCCATCCATGTTGCTACAAAGGGCCATATTTCATTTTTTCTCATTGCCACATAGTATTCCATTGTGTATATAAACCACAATTTCTTTATCCATTCATCAGTTGATGGACATTTAGGCTCTTTCCATAATTTGGCTATTGTTGAGAGTGCTGCTATGAACATTGGGGTACAAGTGCCCCTATGCATCAGTACTCCTGTATCCCTTGGATAAATTCCTAGCAGTGCTATTGCTGGGTCATAGGGTAGGTCTATTTTTAATTTTCTGAGGAACCTCCACACTGCTTTCCAGAGCGGCTGCACCAATTTGCATTCCCACCAACAGTGCAAGAGGGTTCCCGTTTCTCCACATCCTCTCCAGCATCTATAGTCTCCTGATTTGTTCATTTTGGCCACTCTGACTGGCGTGAGGTGATACCTGAATGTGGTTTTGATTTGTATTTCCCTGATAAGGAGCGACGCTGAACATCTTTTCATGTGCCTGTTGGCCATCTGAATGTCTTCTTTAGAGAAGTGTCTATTCATGTTTTCTGCCCATTTCTTCACTGGGTTATTTGTTTTTCGGGTGTGGAGTTTGGTGAGCTCTTTATAGATTTTAGATACTAGCCCTTTGTCCGATATGTCATTTGCAAATATCTAAGAAATCCACATTTATAGTTGAGAACTTCAACCTCCTGCCTCCCATCCTCACTACCTGCTATCCCTGGAACTAATACAACTGCAAGGCAGAAAATCAACAAGGATATAGATGGGCTGTACAATACAGTCAACCAACAGGATCTAATTTACATATATTAACAATGGTCTCAATCACAATAGACCCTACTGTGTTTTCAAGTTCCCATGGAATAGTCAGAGGTAGACTGTATCTTGAGCCACAGAACAAACCACATCTAACACTGTACTAGAACATCTACTCACTACAAGTAGGTAAGAGAAATGAATAAAAGGCACAGATTAAAAAGGAATAAAATTTTCGACTTATAGATGACAAAATCGTCATAAAATATTTTTAAGATTCACTAGTAGGAATAAGTGAATTTAGTAAGATCATAGGATACAAGCTCAACATGCACAATCGATCAGATTTCTAATAACAAATGTGGGAAATGAAATCAGTAACACAATACTATTTATAGTTCCTGTAAAGGAAAGGAAATATCTAGACATACATTAAAAGAAATGTATAAGATCTTTATTTTGAAAAATACAAAATGGTGATAAGGGAAATGAAAGATCTACATACAGAAGGAGATGTACCACATTCTCAAACCAGAAGTCTCCAAGGTAAGGATATCAGCATAATAAAGGTATCAGTTCTCTCCAAATGGATCTTCATTGTTTAGCACTATTTCTATTGAAATCCCAACAAGTTTTTGTTGACAAACACAGAGAAGTTTATTCTAACACTTATTTGGAAATGTATAGTCTACAGACCAGATAAAACAGTCTGAGAAGGAAAATTCAAGTGGGAGAACTTACTTTCTCCAACACTGTAGCTTATAGAGTTTAGCAAAGTGTAGTATTGGCAGAAGGATAAACAATGACACATTAATACTGTGAATAAAAAATTAATATTTTCTGAAGATACAGTTAAGAAAAAAAAATACATGGCCCAGAATTGGAGAAAATATTCTTTTTTTGTTTTTTTTAAATGTTAATTTATTTTTCAGAGAGAGATAGAGCATGAGTGGAGGAAGGGCAGAGAGAGAGGGAGACACAGAATCCGAAGCAGGCTCCAGGTTCTGAGCTGTCAACACAGAGCACGATGCAGAGCTTGAACCCACGAACTGTGAGATCATGACCTGAGCCAATGTCAGATGCTTAACCAACTGAGCCACCAGGAGCTCTGATAAAATATTCTTAATGCATATATCTGCCAAATATTTGTATACAGAGATCTTTCATCATGCAATAATGAGGCGACTAGGCAATTAGAATCATCATCAAAAGACTTGGACAGTTTTTGCAGAAAGGAAAATATATGAATATTCAATATACTAAAAAGTCAGCCACCATGATTGGTCATCAGGCAGATGCAAATTAAAACTGCACTAGGATACCACTACACACACTCCAGAATAGCTAAAACTAAAAAGTTTGAAAAGAGTAAATGTTGTCAAACTTACAGAGCAACTGACTCTCTTACATTCCTAATAGATAGTAAGATGATGCAATCACTATCTAAATCCAAACTGGATTCTTATAATAATTGTTTTTAATACCCTCTATTTAAATCATTTAGTTTTGTTAATGTTTATTTATTTTTGAGGCAGAGAGCAGGAGAAGGGCAGAGAGAGGGGTCAGAAGATCTGATCCTGGCTCTGTGCTGTTAGCACAGAATGTGGGGCTCCAACTCATGAACTGTGAGATCATGACCTGAGTCAAAATCCAAAGCTTAACTACCCAGGTGCCCCAAAAACATTGTTTTACTTGTTTTTCCTTTTCTTCTCCATTGGTATAGAAAGTTAAATCATTGTTTACCACTTCCTAATATGGAGAAATTATGTAACACATCCAATTCAGTTTCCTCATCTGCTTCTATGGGTTTACTAATTACACTTATCTCAAGATATTGATTTAAAAACCAAACGAGGGGTGCCTGGGTGGCTCAGTCGGTTAAGTGTCTTCCTTGGGCTCAGATCACAATCTCATTGTTCATGAGTTCAAGCCCCTTGTTTGGCTCTGTGCTGACAGTGCAGAACCTGGAGCCAGCTTCGGATTGTGTCTCCTTCTCTCTCTGCCCTTCCTCTGCTCATGCTATCTCTCTCTCTCTCTCTTTCTCTTTCAGTCTCTCTCAAAAAATAAATAATAAATATTAAAAACATTTAAAAACCAAGTGAAATTATAAACATAAAATATTTACTAATGAGTATCATATAAAGCACTCAATAAATCCTAAACTTCATTAGTATTGTTACATTGAGAACAGCTATATTTCTTAAGTAAATCTTTTGTGACTGTCCTTGTGCCATGTTATTATTCTTCTTAGGGCCTCACCCAAGTTGTCTCTCAGCATTTATTTGTGTGCTGATATGCTGAATTTCGCAGTCGCTGCTTGGGAAGTGAGTTGCCTGCAGTCAGACACCACCCCTGCTTTGCCTACTGTTGCACTGCCAGCCCTGCTAGTGGTAGATGCCCATTGACCCTTTGTGATTACCTGACAATTGCAGTGGCACAGAGCAAAGCATCCTCCTATTTCCTCTCTGGGCAACTTCAATTTTTAGTCTCTCTTATGCTTAGTTACTCTCATTCTTACTGTGGAATCAAAAACCTAGTCCCTCAGAAAGGAATTTTAGGTTATTTATTTATTTATTTTTTATTATTAAAAAACCCCATTTATTTATTTATTTATTTACAGCAAGCCTTGGAGGGGCAGAGAGAGAGGGAGAGAGAAATCCCAAGTGGGCTCGGCACTGTCGGTGCAGAGACTGACATGGGGCTCGAACCCACGAACTGTGTGATCATGATCTGAGTTGAAACCAAGCGTTGGACACTTAACTGACTGAGCCACCCAGGTGACCCCTGAATTTTAGGTTTTGATGAACGTAGCCTCATGGATTTCTGGTGAACACAGAAACCTTTCCCATAGTCTGATGAGGGAGCCTGAGGCAGGTTGAGGGGCAAGATACAGGCTGGCACTCCCCACCCCCACTCTCCCCCCAATGCTGATGGAATATGTGTGATATTCCTCAAACACTCCTGGCCTACCCAAGAACAAAGGAAAGGGGTTTAAGTGCTTGCCATAGTAATGTGGGAAACTAAGGCAAATGAAAAGTTAAATTCCCTTACTGCCTACATCCCATTGACAAGTCCTTGAGACCAGCAGAGTAACCTCCCTCTAGGAGTTTAGCTGCCTCAATGATGACACTTTGCTAGGGGCAGAAGAGAACTGTAGCAACATTGTCTTAATCTCAAGGATCCTGTAAATCTAATTCCTTTATCTCAACTGCCCCAGGATATATGCTGGCAATCATGCTCCAAGCTTATGTCACCCCCCCCCCCATAAGTATCTGAAGGGTCTCATGACTCAGGTTTTATTAAATGCTAATAAATGGTGTTTCCCTAGCAACAGCAGGCCCCTCAAGGTCCTGGAAACCTTGCTTCCAAAATTCCTTAGAGACTTACTCTTTACCTCACCCCCTCCCAACCTGAGGGTGTATAATAAATTACCCATCAGGACCCCAGGGAAGCTCTTCCTGCCCATAGGTCCTGTCCCCATGCTTTAATGAAATCACCTTTTTGCACTAAAGGCATCTTCAATAATTCTTTGCTGGCCATCAGCTCTGGACGCCATGAATCCCCCATCACCCCAAAACTTCATCATTGTTGAGTGTAAGTTGGGTATCCAGAAGGTTGTGGTCATAGAAGGCACACGGGGGCATCATGGCCCACCAGGGGAGTTTGGGACTTCTTATATTTTACAGAACCTCCTGCAGGTGGCTGGTTTGTTCCTCCCCCTTTACTGCTCTGGGGATTCACTATTATCTGCTTCACAGACACCCATTTTTTAAAAATAAAACCTCTCTTAATCACACCTTTCTTTGAGTTGTTCATAGTGCTTATCCCTAATAAGAACTTTTAAGTGTCACACATGGAGGTTCTTATAGCATTGAGTCTTTCTCTATAACCCCTCCTTTTCTTTTATTGGTGAAAAACTCTCGGAAAAGTTATAAATGTTGCCTCACATCATACAGCTAAACAGAGACAGAGCAGAGCAAACACCCAGATATCTGAACTTACAATATAAAGAACTTCTGATAGAGTGAACTTTAACTGACATGGAAAGTATTCTTTTTGGCTCTGAATGTGCCCCAACTCCCCAGCCCTTTTTTAAATATCTAAACTGTGGAAGTTTTATACTGAGACAGGTCCAAGTTCAATATTTTTGTCTTCCAACATTCACGCTGGCCACAAGGCTGAGCGTAGGGCTATTTATACAGATGTTATGCGCCTAGCAATGCCCACTCAGTATTGATGAATGCATAAAAGAACGATGGCCTCATTTTGCTTATATTGGCAAATACACTTTGGGGGGCTCTTTGGTTTGCCTTTGAAGTTCAGACATCTACAAAAGCGTCTTGTAGTGTTTAGAGACTACAAAAGCATCTGACAAATGTTTGTGTTTAACGGACTTTTATTTAGTTGAATTTTGTCTCTCTTTCAAAAGGAACAGGGGTAGTTGCACGCATACATGCGTGCCTAATAAACTATTCTTTTATCTTCCTCTGAATTCATGACACCCACCTGGCCGTAGCCTTGGCCCTCACAGGAGCCGATTGTAGGGAATTAGCTTTTATTACACTTGGACCAAACACACCATGTTTGAAAGGGTAATTGAAGTTTGTGGAGAGCACACGGAGCATTTTTCCCCTCCCCTCCAGAGATTATACAATAAAATGGATTTTCATTCTGCACAATAACCAGGGATTGCAGGCCAGGCAGCCTCTATCCCCGTTGTCTTCCGTCCTGGTGTCCAAAGGGCCAAATCTCCTGAGAGAACAATAAGACCCTCAGGAAGACACAGGCAGGCAAGAGTGACAATGGAATTAGAGAGATCTGTAATTCCGGGACGGGGGGGAGGGGAGAACTTCAAAATCAACAATGGTTTTATTTAAATACACCGAATTACCCTAACAAGCTGTTTTTCCATTTCAGCAGCACCCGAAATTTTATCTTCTTAACTCCATCCAAGGTATTGCATTCTGCCACTCGAATGAAATATTAGCAATAGAAGCACCATTCTAGTTAGTCTCCATTCAACCCCAAACTTTAATAGAAATAACCTGTCGGCTTTGATTGAGTGTGATATCACTATAGGAGCCTTGAATTTAAACTGGGGGGATAAAGAAAATTGCATAGTGTGTGAAGCCAGTTTGACTAAAATGGAAATTTTACTTCAATCCCATCTGGCTGTCAAAAGGCCACTTCTAATACTTTCACAAAGCAATTTACCTTCACAGCAAAAAATAAAAAATAGAAACCGAAAATGCAAAAATCCAAACTAAGCCAAACTTACATCTTTGCGAAATTTCACCTCGGGTTCTGTGTTGTCTCTCCAGGGGCTGGGACCGAGCACAAGGTACCAAGCTTGCCTATCAAGCTCACCTCCCACTTGTTATCGAGTACATTCAGTTTTCTTGGCTTTTACATCTTTTAAAAAGAAGACAAAACATCCCAAAATAGAAACTCCTAAATAATCTGTCAAATACTTGAATTAAAGTGCATCCCACACTTGCTTCAAGTTTTTGAGAGAAGGCAACATGGGGTGAGCAAAATTGGCAAAGGGCAAGCATCCCTGGGGGGCCTGTGCACAACATCTCAGATCGGCTGGTGGTCCTAAGGGGCCCTTTCACATCTAAGGCTGGAAATTTCACCACATATTCTTTGGGAAAAATTTGGCACAATTGACTTGCTAAAGGAGAATGCCATGTCAGTGACGGTCGCATATGAATACATGTGAGTGTTGGGAGCTCTGGTGTATAAACTGTTGGGGCCTAAGAGTCAAAATGGGGAGAATGGGGGGATTCTGGTGGTACCACAAAGATTTTTTTAATTAAAAAACTTTTAGACATTTGTTCCATTGTCTTACTGAATGCTCTTTGATACTGTCTTCCAGCATCTATTAAATATCTATGCAAGAAAATAAGAGAGAATGTAGATGTGATGTTAGAGACGTATTTCAGAAAGAGGCTCTGTTTGCCTTTAAAAGAAAAATGTTTTCTTGGGGCACCTGGGTGGCTCTGTTGTTTGAGTGACAGGCTGCAGCTCAGGTCATGATGTTGATAAGGAAAAATCTGTTATAAGATGGCCAACAGGACTGAGAGGGAAATTCCAGTCCTGGACCGAAGACTCCCCTTCTGGGTTCTTGTTCCTACCCTGTTTGCACACCAAATTCCTACTAATGTGGAATGTGGAAGTAACAGACTATAAATTGTTCCCTCTGCTTACACTCTGGGCTCAGACCTCTGGAGAGTGATCTCCTCTGAGCCCGCCGATGTAAAATAAACCTCCTGCCTTCCAAGACCACCGAGTGCTGCTTGGTTCTTCTGCTGGGTCATCCAGACCAGGTTCCATAACAATCTCATGGTTTGTGAGTTCGAGCCCCATGTCAGGCTTTGTGCTGATAGCGAGGAGCTTGCTTTGGATTCTCTGTCTCCCTCTCTCTGCCCCTCCCCCACTAGCGCTCTCTCTCTCTCTCTCAAAAATACATAAGCATTAAAAAAATGACAATAAATAAATAAAATTAAAAGTTTGCCTAGAGTAAGCAGAGAATCAGAGAAAACAAATCTCCTTGTCTGGGAGGGGAAGGGCAAGGTCATGAATGCTATCTGGGCAATTTCTTTGAAGACTTATAATTGATCAATGCAAGAAATCATGTGCTATATCTATACTTGATCACCCCTGAGTGATCAGACAGACATCCCCCACCTCACACACACACACATAAACACAGACACACACACAAAACACAAAAACAACCTAGAATATCTTTACCTATTCTTTTTTTTTTAAATATGAAATTTATTGTCAAATTGGTTTCCATACAACACCCAGTGCTCATCCCAAAAGGTGCCCTCCTCAATACCCATCACCCACCCTCCCCTCCCTCCCACCCCCCCATCAACCCTCAGTTTGTTCTCAGTTTTTAAGAGTCTCTTGTGCTTTGGCTCTCTCCCTCTCTAACCTCTTTTTTTTTTTCTTCCCCTCCCCCATGGTCTTCTGTTAAGTTTCTCAGGATCCACATAAGAGTGAAAACATATGGTATCTGTCTTTCTTTACCTCTTCTTAACCTGCAAAGCAAAATATAGATCAGAAGGAACAAAATACATAATCATTGAATTTGTATCTCAAGCCTTCAGGTCTGGACATTATGTCAGCATTTCCTTAGAAAGTGATACATAAATAAAGACAAAAAAAAGAACTTAAATGCAGGTGTTGTTCTATATCCATTTTATAGATGAAAAACTGATGCTTGATGCTTAGGGAGGTAAACAACTTGTCCAAGACTGAGCAGTTGATAAGCGATGGGGCTGAAATATAACTCTGACTTCTGTTCCACAGTCCATGCTGTTGGTCTATGGCTACGCTGCTGGTTCTGGGGACTCTCGTGCCAATAGTATCCCTGCCATTTTCCCATGCAGTGACCTCCAGCAGCAAGAGTTCTGCACAGGATTACAACAAGCCTGTTCTTTCATTTTTCAGGATGTCCTCTGGTCGCTTCTTACTCCCTTGTCAAAAGTTACGTGTCCAAGCCTCCATTCTTAAAAGGCTGTGCTCCCTAATTTTTACATTAACACATCTGAGCTGAAGTACCATTGTCTGATAACAATATATCATAATCCTATCCTAAATTCATTTTTTAAAAACCTTTTCGTTACACCATTATGTTTTAACCGTTGATTTTTCCCCTTCCCCTTACTTCCTTAGCTCTTAGGTTAGACTTTACGTTTCTGACTTCTTCTCACTAATTTTTTTTTTTTTTCTGCCAGCACATACTGCTTGGCTGTGTTCACTGCCACTTCCGTCACTGTGTTAGTTCTGCTCTCTGTGCCCTGCATGTGGCTGTACCCTACACGGAGTGCTGCACACATACATTCAGCCGTTTAAAAAGCTATTAGCTCTCCAAAGCAATTTCACATGTGTTCTTTCATTTAATTCTTATAGAACCCAGTGCTGCGAGAATTACTATTACTTATTTTACATATAAGACTGTGAAGGACTGAAAAGGCTTGAAAAGGCAAATTTACCCGGAAGCTTAAGCTTTAGGGCTCTTCACTTGTACAAGGTCCTGTGAACGCTGGAGGCTTGTGGGAGCTATAGCTTGTTCCAGATAAGGAGGGGAAGCCAGACAACCACCAGGAAGCACTTCTTATGATCATTTCTGGTGTCTCAAGACAAAAAAAAAGGGATCAAATCATCCAAAACTTCAGTAATATGTTGTGATTTCCTTACTCATTCTTAATAAATAACCACATTTATATTATATATACATACATATATATACACACATATATATACATACATATATATACACATATATACATATATACATACATATTTATTTATATGAAAACATTTATATATACACACACATATATATATATACATATATATGTATGTATGTATATATATATATGTATGTGTGTATATATATGTATGTGTATATATATATATATATATATAAATGTTTTTACTTATTTTTGAGACAGTGTGTGTGTCAGAGTGAGCAGGGGAGGAGGAAAGAGAGAGAGAGAGAGCAGAACAGAGGGTCAGAGGTGGGCTGTGCACTGTTAGCACAGAGCCTGACACGGGGCTCGAACTCATGAACCATGGATCATGGTCTGAGCTGAAGTCAGATACTCAATGGACTGAGCCACCCAGGTTCCCCAATTTTTATATTTGCTTTCATTTTACTTAAAGATGGCCCACCTAAATGTACACACCTTAAGCCCACAAAACCTGTCTCCAACCCTGAGTTATTGAAATTGCCCCAGACAATGGAAGAGTGGGGACTGGTGTCCTTTCTGCCTATCAGATGCTGGCAATGCCATTGCCTTGAAGGGCTCAGGTGAGCAATGGCCTGAAGTCTTCCCAAGGCCAAAGCAATATCAATGTGTCCCTGTGGCTCTCGCAGGGCGCTTTTTGAGGCCTTTGGTTTTTACATAACAAATTTGTCTGCTGTGTTGTCTTACCTTTGTTGTGCTATTTGTCCAGATAAACTGGGAGAGGCCCTGGGTCAATGTGCTGTGTTGTGTCCTTTCTGAAGAGTCACCATGGCATGGACTTGGTGGGTAGTAGCTAAGCTTTCTGGAGTATGGAAAGCCTTTCCTGCACTGCCAGGTATCTGCTGTGGACTTCCATTGGTCTCTATTTTTAGATTTGTAAGGACAGTTTATGAATCTAAGGCAATAGGAGAGCCGGAGGACCCCAGGATAGTAGAAGGCAGATTCACAGGTCTGTGTCTCTGTTTTCAGTGCTTTACCTCCAAGCAGAAAATGCTCTCAACTGCCACGATTTATTCATCCATTCATTTAGCAATTATGTTTTAGGTACTGACCTAGATTCTGGGGACAAAACTGAAAGAGATTCTCTGCCTGCCCTCAGGGAGTTAAGCAAAGAAATGTTACTTATTATTAGTGATGCCATGATTTCTGTAGAAAATTTAAGTTGTCTGGATTATTTTGTAGTGGTCCATGGACTGAAGCTTATCATAGATAAAAGGGCCATTTGTTTTACTCGGCAAGGTATGCTTTAAGGAATAAATTTGTCCCTGAAAATTTGTTTATAGAGTGAAACTTGACTTCCTGTTCTAGTAACTTTCCATATAAGATATGACACCTTCTTGGTGGGAAAAGTCCTTCAAGCTGAAACCCACATGGGTGTGCCATGTGAGTGTGATGGCAAGGATGTGTCCAATTGTGTTCACCTGGTTTGTGCTGTCCCAATGGCAGTGTGCTTACCTCAGTGACATTTGGGGAACTTTCTCAGTTAAGAATGTGTTTTTTTCAAGAGAACATTTTCCTTTTGTCCTTGACTGCAAGTTTCTTTTGACTCTGACCAGGAATCTCTAGCCTTTCTCACTTGCTCTTTATCTGTGTACAATAAAGCTAGGACTACAAAGTCATATTAGTAGCAACCAGGTGTTGTGGCAGTATGGCTAGATAACATTTAGTGGATTGAAAGCGTTTCATTGTTTTTAAATAAGACTTTTCTAATTTGAAAAATGAAATGCCTTTAAAATGTTTGGAACAGTCCCCACTGAGAACTCCCATTTCTATACTGCTTTTGTGGAGAAGGAAAATGCCAAGTCACTTAGCACTTAATTTCTTTTTTTGTTTGTTTATTTATTTAGAGAACCAGTTGGGGAGGGGCTCTGTGCTGGCAGCAGAGAGCCCAATCAATGTAGGGCTTGAACTCACGAACCATGAGATCATGACCTGAGCCGAAGTCAGCTGCTCAATTGACTGAGCCACGCCAGCGCCCTACTTAGCACTTAATTCTACATGTTTCCTTTCCATCCGCTGGAATAGACAGTAGCTCCCTGGAGGGCAGGCACCATATCTTCCATTTCTTTAGGGTTCCCTGTAAGGTTTGGTTCTATGCTGGATACAGAGTAAATGATTTTTATTGTTCCCTTGCAGCCCCACATCTGATACGAGTTACCACTTCCATTTGCTGACATGGTGGGGTACACTGTTCCCACACTTTAGCGTGAGCACGTTGAAGGTTGGGGGTGGGGCTGTTCTGACTCATCCCTACCACTTCCACACTCAGCACCATGCCAGGTGTTTTGTGGATCGTCAGCGAATGTAGGATGAATGAGTGAATGAATGAATGAATGACTGCTTACCTTGGCTTCTGTAAGTACTATTTTGACATAACTGCTGAAACCAGTACTGGTAAATACACTTTGTTCTGGAGTCACGTGTAAGCTGTCTGGCATCCAGCCTTCCCCTCTGCTTGCCTGATCAGCTCTGACTTGTCCTGAAGAATAATCTCAGAGTTCACTTCTTCCCTGAAAGTCTTCCTGACTCTGGAATAAATGGTGGGCCTTGCCTCCCTCTTACTTGCACAAACCTTGGTACAAAGTTCTGCTATGTTCGTTCCTTTCCGACACACGACCCGGTGCCTAGGCACTGCGCTGGGTGCTTTGGCACTCAGTGAGCTGTGTGGGTGCCCACCGAATCACCATCTCTCTCCCCACACTGGGCCGGTGGAGGAGACCAAGCATGGGTATAGGGGGCCCTGTAAAGCACTGCTCCCCACTTTCCACCTTTCCAGGCCATTTTCCTTGAGCCTACGATTTATGAGGCTCCCAGAAGGGGCATTATTATCATCCTACCCACTCTAGCTTTTTCCTGAGTAAATAAAAATTAACATATGTTCCCATTTAATATCATGTATGTCTTCAGGTGCAGGAATCGACTCTTCTGGCTTTAGGATCCAGTGTTTTTATTTTTTTTATTTTTTTATTTTTTCAACATTTATTTATTTTTTGGGACAGAGAGAGACAGAGCATGAACGGGGGAGGGGCAGAGAGAGAGGGAGACACAGAATCGGAAACAGGCTCCAGGCTCTGAGCCATCAGCCCAGAGCCCGACACGGGGCTCGAACTCACGGACCGCGAGATCGTGACCTGGCTGAAGTCGGACGCTTAACCGACTGCGCCACCCAGGCGCCCCTAGGATCAAATGTTTTTAAAATAATGTTGAGTTTTAGAAATCCCTGGCTTGTGGCCCCCAGTTGCACAATAATCTCTTGTAATCTCTGCAGACTTCTCGGTGCCCAGCTTCTGCTGTCTCCCCAGAGTTAGGAAGCTCCTTGTTTCTGTCTAGCTGTGTCACAGTTGGTCCCTTGGGTCTTGGAACAACACTGCATGTTTTCTGTGTCCTACACATTTCCTCATGAAAAAGACTCCTTTGGTGTTTACTAATGGACCTCCATCTCAGATCTCAGGCTTTGTGAATGGGTCTGAGCTGGTGAGATAGAGGCCATGGAGTCCCTTCCATGGCTCCATCGGTCTCTCAGGTGCTCACATACTCAAGGCCCCTCTGCTTGAGGCCTCTGTTGAATGTAAAATGATGTCTGAAGGTGGAGCCTGCCAGTTCCTTCACTGGGCCAGACTCTCAATCACAGAATCCGCATCTAGGATAAAATTTCTGCAGTGATAATCTATCAGTAATGAATAGGTTAAAATACAACATGGTCAACAGTATGGAGTGAGCATTAGACCACAGGCTACTGCTCTAGTTATGGCATTGTGGCAGGTGACTCAGGCTTACCTGCAGAGAGGACAAGACAGCAGTATGCAATCAGAAAAACACGGGGTTGGGGACATCCCCAGGCCGGGTCCAGCCTCTCCCCTTCCAGCTGTATGAACTTGGGCAAGGATTATAACTCTTTTAGTCTCTGATCTTCTGTCTAAAAATGAGGACAGTCATACGCAGCTTCTCATATTGTGAGGATTAGAAGCAATGGACATATAACACCCAGCACATAGAGGATACTCCATTAATACCATGACTCCCTTTCCAGGCATTTATAGGAATTTATAATCTAACAGCTGAGACAAAACAATACCCTAAATCTTATAAATTCAGATTAAGTATTTTAAAAAAAAGAGTATAATGTCTTTGCTTCAAAGACTCAACCAAAATAGAAGGCAGACAACTGTTCTCCCTCATTGATGGAGAGGTTTAATGACTCAACTTACTGGTGAAATTTGAATCAGGAAAGCTTTGTATTTTTTTAGAGAGTTCCTGACATATCTCCTCATTTCAAATTTTTTTAATTGTTTATTTTTATTTTTGAGACAGAGAGAGACAGAGCATGAACGGTGGAGGGTCAGAGAGAGAGGGAGACACAGAATCCGAAGCAAGCTCTAGGCTCTGAGCTGTCAGCACATAGCCCCACATGGGGCTCAAACTCACAAACCACAAGATCATAACCTGAGCTGAAGCTGGACACTTAACCGACTGAGCCACCCAGGCGCCCCCTCTCCTCATTTCAAAAACAATTAGAAAATTATTCTAAAGAGTTCTAATTAACATCCAGGCCTTCCATACACCCTGTGTGTTATTTTCTGTGAAATATTTAAAGCAGATAGAACCATGTGTTATGGTTCTGCCCAGTTATACCCTGGTTCTCAAAAGGACCTGCCTGGGCACCCTGCCCCCCACACCATATGCTATAATGGCTTGGGTGCTAATTTGTGACTCATGTGGGAAGCGGAAGAGAAGAGTTCTACCTGGATTTGGTAAAATAACTTGGAAGCCCCAGTAGAAGGCATCTGAAAATGCTATTTGCAGAGAGTGAGGACTGAGAAAGATATCCTTTTGTACTTTATGGCACATAATACGATTTTTTATGTTTTTAGAACCATATAATGACTTTTCTCTCCAAGAAATCCATCACCTGTTTGATCATTTACACTCTGTTTAACGGGAATGAAGAATCCTCTAAATGCTATAAAAATTGCTCAATTTTAGCTGAGTTTCACCTAGAATGATTTATTTTCCTTGTTCTTTTAGCAGACATTTTTGTTTTAAACTGCTGGTCTGCCACACAACTTGTCTTGCACCCACAAAAAGATAAAAAAGGGAAGCTGAGAGATGTCAGCTGTTTCTGGGCTCAGCATCATCAGGCTCAGTGCTAGGATATCCTCAAGATAGGATATGAGTCAGGTCAAGGTTTAAGTTGTGCATTAACAACAATGAAGGACTACCTTCTTCTTTGAGAGAAAGCTGGGGGTTACTATAATAAGGAAGGGAAAGGGATAGAAGAAGTAAGGAGAGAAAAATAAACTGACATATGCTATGCTGAACGTACAGCGTCTGGGTCAGCTCAGGCAGGACACTTAAGCTATTTCATCTGTATCTGATATAAAAGGGCAATAATTTATTAAAATATTTTTATGAGTATTAGAAATAATACCCGTAGGTTGCTTACAGACCAGGGAAAAGATAAAGCTTCCTTTAAACTAATCATGACAATGTACATTTCACCAGCACTGAACGATGTCAATAGCCCTCCAATGAGGATCAGAGGGCAGGGTTGTTGAGCTTGTCTATATGGCTAACAGCATCATGTTATGGAACGAATGGGAATTTAAAGCCAAAGAACATCCATCACTTCTTGGGATCTTTGGGAGAAGCAGTCAGCCAGAGGCCCTGAGTCTCTCTAAAACCTCCTATCTGGGCAAGGCAAAGATTCAAAGCTCTGACTGCTCTCCACTGAAGCAGTTCCCAGGGTTGTTTACAGTGAACAGCCTTGAGGGACAAGATTATGTCTATTTTGGAGACAAAGAGCAGGTTTACTTACTGCTTGCTGTAAAATCGCAGATTTTCGAGTCCCAACGTTTTTCAACTGTGATACAAACCCACTGCATGAACAGCATCCATCTGAGCCCTTGGTAGAACTTGAGGGTAGTGGTGAGGGGAACCGAAGTAAACTGTGGCGCTTGCTATGCTGTGCATAATTATGTTCTTGGTCTCTGATCCAGGAGTCTTGTGCCTCCTGTCAGGATTCATTAAACACTAGTAGGCTTACTTACAAGCTGGTAAGTTGGACAAAATCAAATCCCAGACTTCATAATGTCCTAGATCAAATTATTTTCTCTCTCAAATTCTTGGTTTGCTCATTTGTAGAATACCCACAATAGTAGTACTCTTAAAGGATTGGTGTGAGCATTTAAATGTTGTTAAATGTTAAGGGCCTGGTCCAGTTCCTAAGCATCTGTTGAGTGGTTGGATCCTATCCAAGACCTCCAAGCTGTGTGGTTGTTGCTGTACCATTACTACAGTGCAATCAGAGCCACACTACCTAACAGAACATTGATTTCTTCTTTTTTCCAAGTGTCATTTTCACCTTGCCATTGGACGCTAAGCAGCTTGAGAACAGGGTGTGCATTGCATGTATATTTTGTAACCTTGATTGTTGCAAAGATACCTAGCACCCAGTGATTGATGGACATTTACCCCTTCCCTTCAGGTAAGGCCTTTAGCTTCCTGCACCTTGTCCCTAACACAGAATTGATAAATAAAACCCATTTTACTCATCTGTTTTTTTTCTTGGAGGATGATGACCTCACAATGTCCTTGTAAACTTATGAATGTTTTAAATCATGAAGTCATAAAATAATAATTCACATTATCAAATGCTCCTTGTATCAACTGCTAAATCCACAAATCTCATTTCAGCCTATCATTATAGGCTAATTAAATATTTTTCTAATTATTTTACAGATTGAGAAACCAAGACTCAGCAAGTTTAATTTTCCCCAAATCACAAAGTTACTAAGTTTGATAGACTGGATTTGAATCCAGGACAGTAAGATTCTAGAGTTGTACTGTCCAATATGGTAGCCATTAGTCATATGTGGCTATTTTGATTAAAATTAATTAAAATTAAATAAAATCAATAATATTACTCTTCACTAAAGGCCATGGGCACCAAAAATTTTTCCAAGGTTAAAGTACCAGCAAGTGACAAAACCACAATCAAAACCTAGGACTGTTGATGTAAAGCTGGTGGTACAGGTCGGTCTCCATAGTATTGTGGCTTCCCTCTTCCTGGGATATATGGTTGCTTCAGTTTGTTTTTGGCACTCAGCTTTATTCAGATGAGCAGCTGAAGCTCCAGACTTGAAAGACCTAGGGATTAGTCTTCTTATCTAATTTATCCCATGTCATGTGAATGGAAAGCAGAGAACACACTGTCTTACAAATAATTGATGACCAACAAATGTTTGTTGAGGCAAATTATCATCCTTTTCATTAACTGACATTGTTACAGACATGAAACAGAGATAGTAGATGAAAACAAGTCTGGAATCTTGGGACAAGAGAGCTGTCTCACAGCTGACATATTTACAAGTATGGGCACTAAATACTTCCCCTGGGCTGAGTGGGTGCCCAGTGAAAGACAAAGACAAGGAATGTTACAGAAAGCCAGGACAGTGAGTACCAGCTATGTGTAGAGAGCAGTCAGAACAATCTCAAGAAGTGGAGAGACTGATTCGGGTTTTGAAGGGTGATTGGACTAGAAGTATAAGCTTCTTAACAAGGTGAGACCCTGCTTTCCTTTCTAACGTATTTCTTGACAACTCAGCATATTTAAAGCGCCATATTGCTTGCAATTTTTACACACATTTGGCACTTCTTGCTTACCTGTGGTTTTTGTTCCTACATTCAGCCTACAGATGATATACTCACTGTCTAGTTAGTTCCTAATGTTTCCTCACGAGTTATCCTTTAAGCCATGCATAATCCCCATAGGACTGCTTGGTCATGCTCCTTTGTACTATTCGAGAATCCTGGGCTTACCTCTAAAACTTCACTTACCTGATTTGTTTACACTTCTATCTCCCTGGATCAGTTAGCTTTTGCTGCTTAAAACACCATCTCAAAACTCAGTGGCTCAAAACAACAATCATTTATTATTGACCACGAATCTAAGAGTCAGCTGAGTCATTCTGCTGCGCTGAGCTAGGTTTGGCTGACCTCAGCTGGGCTCCCTCTTGTGTCTGCAGTCAGTTTGTGTGCAACTTGGGGTCTGACTGATTCAGGATGGCCTTCCTTACATGGCTGTTGGTTGGGGGACAGAAGAAGTGGGCCACATGTCTCACTCAAATTCAACCTGCTAGCCTGGGCTTATGACTATGGCAATTGGCAGAGTTCCAAGAGCAAGAGCAAAAGCTTATGAGACCTCTTGAGGTGCAGGTTTAGTAATGCCATGGTGCCACTTCTGCTACATTGCTTTTGCTCAAAACTCAAGATTTGGTGCAAATCGTATTGCAAAGAGGTGACAGTTGAGGCCATTTCTGTAAATGATCTAGCATACTCCTTGAAATCGTCCTCATCAGCAAAGATGGGAACTAAGATTTACTCATTTATCTATGTCCAGAACCCACCAGAAATTAAGGCTTTGTGATATGACAGGGCTTTGTTTTATTGCAGATGCTGATGAGTGGAAAATATTGGAGAAGATGCTCCAGGCAAGAGAAGATGGGAAAGTGGAACAAGTATGTTGGTT
Organism: Lynx canadensis; assembly: GCF_007474595.2. Taxonomy (NCBI): domain Eukaryota; kingdom Metazoa; phylum Chordata; class Mammalia; order Carnivora; family Felidae; genus Lynx; species Lynx canadensis. The sequence continues at coordinate 111,841,980 of NC_044310.1, forward strand.
GTCACCATGGAAAACAGTTGCCATAAAGGAAGACTTCTGATTTTTCTGCTACCAGGACAAACCTGGAAAGTTAGTAATCATATCATCTTCCTCTTCTCCCATATATTCCATGTATCTTCTCCTTCATTGACACCTCCCCCCACAACTCCCCCCCCCAACCCAACACACACACAAAGATATTTCTGATGAGGGAAATATAGCTCAGAGGATACTCCTGGTAAAGGCACTCTCTTAATTACTACACAGATCTTAAAAAAATGTTTTTAATGTTTATTTGTTTTTGAAGGAGAGCAAGAGACAGAGTGCAAGTGGGGGAGGGACAGAGAGAGAAGGAGACACAGAATCTGAAGCAGGTTCCAGGCTCAGAGCTGTCAGCACAGAGCTTCATGCAGAGCTCGAACCCATGAGCCAGGAGATCATGACCTGAGCTGAAGTCGGACGCCCAACCGACTAAGTCACCCAGGATCCCCTTGATTACTACATAGATATTTACCACTAATTCTGTCTTCTCTCTCCAAAGATTAACTGGGCTGAGTAGGTATGAAATTTGAGGGTTAATGTACCTCATGAAAATGTCTTCTTTTCTAAGTGTCTTCCTGCTTCACTCTCCTCTCTATGGCTCTTAAGACCAGTGTGTAGGGACAAATCCCAAGAAGGAGCACACTGGAAATATGGAAGATGGAAACAAGTAAGAGACAGCAGTCAAATACAGGCTTAAAAGCCAATACGTCTCAGTCGAGGTCAATTTACAACCTATTAAAATTCTCTCACGCAAATATCTACTGCCAAGCTGTCATCTCTAAGGACTCCATTTTGCCCTTCACCAGAGTTTCCTCTCCTTGGAAGAGGAGAGAGGCTGGACTGCAGCTATTCTCAAAAAAGTTTCCCAAAGTACATTTTATTAAATATATCAGTATCATATATTTAAGTATATTTATATTATATTAAGTATTAGGATTAGATGTGGGGATGAAGTTTCCATGTTCTAAAATCTTTGGGACACTTTGGGGCACCGGGGTGGCTCAGTCAGCTGAGTTCAACTCTTGATTTTGGCTCAGGTCATGATCTCACAGTTTTGGGAGTTCAACCCCACCCTGGTGTCTGAGCTGACAGTACAGAGCCTGCTTGGGATTCTCTCTCTCTCTCTCTCTCTCCCTCCTTTTTCCCCTCCCCTACTCAAGGTGTCTCTGTATCTCTCAAAATAAAAGTAAGAAAAAAAAGCAAAAACAAAAAACAAAAACAAAAAAAAACATTTCTAGCCAAATATTAAAAAAATAAAGAAATAAAAATAAAATAAATCAAATCAAATCAAATCAAATCAAATCTTTAGGACACTTTGAGACATGCTTCTAATTATATATCTACGTCATGGAGGTTAGTATTGCCTGCTATTCGCATGCTAGTTCACCACTGAAAAGTAAGGTAGAATCTATGCATTTCCTTTGAAACATATTTTAGAAAATGATGTTCCAGTTTTCAGAGGATGTAAGGAAATGATAGAATTCCCATTGATACCTAACAAATTACTCCAAAATTTAGTGGTATGACAACCATTTACCATGCTCACAGACTTTCTAGGTCAGGATTTCAGACAGCATATCAACAATGGCTTGCTTCTGCTTCATGATATCTAGGATCTCAGTTGAAAGTCTCAGAGCCTGGGGGCTTGAATCATCGTAAAACTCACTTACTCAAATGTCTAATGATTAATATTGTCTATAGGCTAAAATTTCAGCTAGTGCTTCTGCCCAGAATACCTACTCATGGTCTTTCCATATAATCTGTACCTTCTCACCACATAGTGACTGACTTCCAAAAGAAGGCATCCTGAGAGAGCCAGGGGTAAGCCATGTCAACTTTTATGACCTAGCCTTGGAAGTCTTGTGATGTCACTTCTGTTACATTCTATTCATCAAGGTGTTCACAATATGCTGTGGTTCAAGGGGTGGGGGGGGGGAGGGATTGATGGATGGTGGCAAGGCTCTAGGACAACATATGGGACTAGAAATATTGATGTGACTTAAAACAAACAAACACAATATTCCATACTAATTGTGTGTGGAAGGCTGTAAATATATGAGCTTAATAAGAACAGAGAATTTGGATAGGAAAGTAGGGAAGATAAGTTTATAAATGGAGATTAGAAAACACACTATTCTAACTGGTCCATATAAACCATCATGAAATACTTGCCACCAGCATATTATATTGTCACAATAAAGCAGCCCAGCATTTGGGAGTTATGAAGTCAGATAAATGAAAATATCTTCTACAATCTCTATATAAGGATGTTTCACTGTATTATGTGTCACTCGGAATTCAAAAAATGTCACTTTGAGGCACTAGTCAGAAACTTACATTCAGCTAATGACTGTGATATAGATGGGAAATTGGATCTGTGCCTATATGCTGAGTTAGGAAGAAAATGATAACAAGTATTATATTTAATGAAGGATATTGAATATTAAAATACAAATTACATGTTATAAACTTCTCCAGTCTTCAGCAACCTTTTAGAATAAATAGTCATGGTTAACATAGACCTTTCAACTTTTAAGAACTTCTGTATTATGGATGTCTTAATGTTTCAGGGGAGATATATGCTCCCCCAAACTCTTGATTTTACTGGTTAAATCCAGGGCCTGGGTGAGGCTTCACTCTCCATCAATCTATACTCCACATTGCTGGGAGCCAGCAGTGCCCTGCTGGACATCAAGGGCTGCCCTGGACATGAACTCTTTCGGAGCTTGTTGGAATAGCTGGAGGGAAAAATGTATCTGTTCTCTTTTTGTTGTGCTCTGTTGTTGGAATGGTCTCAAGTTTTGATAGAGTGTTTAGCAAAGCAGCAATTCCTTAGGCATTTATCCATGGAACTGTGTGAAAGGCATAGTCACCTGAGAGTAAAAGTGTTTCTCTGAAAGATTACATCTCAGGACACTTGACTAGCTCAGTCAGAAGAGCATGTGACCTTGATCTTGGGGCCATTAGTTCAAGCCCCATGTGGGGTGTAGAGATTACTTTAAAAAGTTATGTCTCGCGGTCTTTTGGTTATACCAAGATGGCATCATCCATATCTCCAAGTTACTCTCTCTTATAACTAAAAGAACAAAAACAAAAACAAACCCTAGACATAACACAATAATTCAGCATGGAGAGTCCCTAAAATGTAGAAAGAATAAAGTAGGTTACTTTGGGACTTTCCTTAGAACCTGAGGGACAACATAGTGGTGAGTTCCTTGGGTCTTTTTATTGCCTCCTGTATACCACAGAGTGCTGGCAGAAGCCTCAGATCTAGAACCACCAATAAGCACAGAAAAAAAAAATGTAGCTGAGAAAAAAAAGTCTGTTTCCCTCAGCCAAAGAACAAGACAGGATGGCCTACCACCAGAAAAGTTTTTTGAAAATACTTTACACCAAACACTAATGAGAAAATCATACTCTTCAGCCCTGGAAGATTCATCGGGGATGAGTAGAAAGTTGATCTTCCATATCACCTTGCCATCACTCCTGGAAGCAGGGGACTTGCTCCAGTGTTCGCTCTGGATATTGTCAGTGAGGTTGAGCAGACTGCTGATCTTTTATCCCTTTTCTGGCAAAAGCAGTGGCTGTGATTTGATTTCCATGCAGAGAAGTGCTGGTGAGGCTGAGTGGTGATTCATTCCCCACACAATCGGAGGAGGTAGAGTTCTGATTGTTCTCTGTTCTATATTCTATGACAATGACAATTCTAGTGGGGTCCATCAGTGAGCAGAAATGGCTCTCCCACTCAGCAGCCATGAGACTTAACCAGATGATGTGATGTGAGGCTGGTAATCACTAGTCTTCACTCTCGCTGTTCTTGCCCCCCCCCCATGCCAACAGGACCCCGTGGGCAGCTAAGAATATACAACCATGCAGACATCATTCAACAGCAACAGGAAGACTGCCTATTGAATACAGAAGATAGAATAGAATACAGAGTTTTGTAACATAATATCCAAAATGTCCAGACCATAACCATAAGTAATTCATACCAAGAGCCAGAAAAATCATCCACAGACAAGTACTGAGATGAATCAGAGGTTGGAATTTCTTGACAAGTATTTTAATTTTTTTATTAGTTTTCTTTATTTTTGAGAGGCAGAAAGAGACAGAGCGTGTGCGGGGGAGGGGCAGAGAGCTAGGGGGAGACACAGAATCCGAAGCAGGTTCCAGGCTCTGAGCTGTAAGCACAGAGCCCAACACGGGCTAAAACTCATGAACCGTGAGATCATGACCTGAGCCAAAGTTGGACACTCAACTGACTGAGCCACCCAGGTGCCCCTTGACAAGTATTTTAAAGCAGCCATCATAAAACTGCATGAACAAGTGATTATGAATTTCCTTGAAACACATGAAAAATTAGAAAGTCTCAGCAAAGAAAAAGTTATAAAAATAGACCAATAGAAATTATAGATCCAAAAAGTAAATAATCTCTCACTCACAAAACAAAGATACAAACAAGCATATAAACACCCCTCAGGGAGTGGGCTCAATGGTAGAGTGGAGGTAATACAGGATAGAATCAGCAAACTTTAGGACAAATCAATAGAATCTTCCTAAACTAGATGATATGGAGAAAACAGACTGACAAAATTGAACAGAGCCTCTGGGAGAATATCAAAATATCCAACATCTGTACCATTGGATTTCAAGAAGGTGAGGAAAGATTAGGGCTGAAAAAATATTCAAAAACATAAGGGCAGAAAATTTCAAAAATGGTAAAAGACAAAAAACCTACAGATTCAAGAAGCTGAACACACTACCAAAAAGGATAAATTCAAAGAATTTCAGCCCAAAAGACATCATAATTAAACTTGGGTAATCTAAAGCCGAAGACAAAATCTTGAGAGTACCAAGAACAGAAAAACACATCCTTATGGGGTGGGCGGGGAATGCCGATTTGAATAACAGTGGATTTCTCACCCCACACGGGAGGCCAGTAGGAAATGGGACATTTTTCAGGCACTAAAGGAAAATAATCGGCAATCATGAGATCCAAAAGTATCTTTCAGGAATAAATGGAAAATAAGCACATTCTTAAATGAGGGAAGACTAGGAAAATAAGTTGTTAGCATACCTGCCTGGAAAGAAATGTTAGGGGAAGTTCCCTAAACAAAAGGAAAGCACTAACAGTAGGCCACTTGGAACTTCAGAAAGAACTTTATAATAGATGCATGTGGAATAAATATAATAGACTATCTTTATCATGATTTTATTAAATTATATTTGATGGTTGGAGCAAACTCATAAAACCATGTGGCGCTCAATAAACGAAGAGGGAATACTTAAGAAAATTCTATTTCAGTAACTGAAGAGGGTAAAGAAACTTCACAGAAAGTAAGTTTTCTACAGTTCACTTGAAGTGGAAAGACATCAATGCCAGGTCTCTGATAAGTTATGTGAATATATTGTATTACCTTGGGTAACCACTAAGAAAACTGTACAAAGTGATAGACTAAAAAACAGTGTAAATAAATCAAGTTGGTTCTTCCTCAAAAAAATCAATAAAATTGATAAAACCCTAACAAGACTGGCAAAAGTAAAAAAAAAAAAAAAAAAAAGGAAGACACAATTCACCAATATCAGGGATGAAATAAGGGACCCAGGGGATATCACGATAAATCCCTCAGTCTGGAAGGAGGTAATTAGGAAACACTGTGAACCACTTTACACTCATAAATTTGACAACTTAGAAGACATAGACCAAAAATCAAACAAAATGAAGGTGAGATCTCTAGTAGTATTTTATTCATTAAAGAATTTGAATTTGTAATTTTTTAGAAGAAAATTTTTTGGTTTATTTATTTATTTTGAGAGAGAGAGAGAAACAGAGAGACAGGGAGAGAGAGAATCCCAAGAAGGCTCCATGGTGCTGTGAGCACAAAGCCTGACACGGGGCTCGATCCCATGAACCATGAGATCATGACCTGAGCTGAAATCAAGAATTGGGCACTTAATCGAGTCAGGACATCCAGATGTCCTGAATTTGTAATTTAAAGGCTCCCCAAAAAAGAAATCTCTAGACCCAGGTGGTTTCATTGTCAAATTTTACCCAACATTTAAAGAATTAACACTAATTTCATTACTATCTTTTCCAGAAAATAGAGAAGGGGACAATTTCCCATTTATTTTATGAAACTAGCATTACCCTGAAAACAAAACCAGATAAAGATTACAAAAAAAAGATAACTACAGACCAATATCTCTCATGAATTTTTACATAAAATCATCAGCAAAATGTTAGCAATTCTTACTTTATCTAAAAATTAACTCAAAATGAGTCAAAATTGAAATGTAAAACATAGGGGTATCTGGGTAGTTCAGTTGGGTAAGTGTCCAACTCTTGGTTTTGGCTCAGGTCATGATCTCACAGATCGTGAAATTAAGCCCTATGTTGGACTCTGTGCTGACAGTGTAGAGCCTTGTTGGGATTCTCCCTCTCTCTCTCTCTCTGTCTCTTCCCCTTCTCTCACTCTCAAAAATAAATAAATAAACTTAAAAAACATAAAACAAATAGAAGCATGTCTAGGAAAAAGGCTTCTTAGAATGATGTCCAAAAACATGGAAAACAAACAGAAATTGATAAATATGATATCATAAAAATTAAAAATATTTTCCCTGAGAAAAATTCTGTGAAGAGAATGAAAAGACAAGGTTTAAACTGGCAGAAAAAATTTGCAGCCATATATCTGACTAAGTACTAATATCTTGAATATCTAACATTCTCATACCTCTGCCATAAAAACAAAACATATGGAGGGCCTGTCTGGCTCAGTCAGTTAAGCATCCAACTTCGATTCAGGTCAGGATATCACAGTTTGTGGGCTTGAGCCCCACGTCGGGCTCTGTGCTGACAGCTCAGAGTCTGGAGCCTGCTTTGTATTCTGTGTCTCACTCTCTCTCTGTCCCTCCCTTGCTCATGCTCTGTTTCTCTCTCTCTCTCAAAAATAAATAAACATTAAAAAAATTAAAAACAAAACAAAACAAAAACAAACAAAACGTATGACAAAAATAAACCAGTCCATCTAGAATACGGACAAATGCATGAAGACACATTTTACCAAAAGGAGTTATATAGATGTTAAATATGACTGAACATCATTACTCATTAGCCACCAGTGAGATACTATGGCACGCTGACCAGAGTGGCTAAAATGAAATAAATAAATAAATAATGACTACACGGAAGGCTCCAAGGATGGTAAGCAAATTGCATTGCTCATATTTTGCCAGTGAGTACAATGTCACAGTCACTCTGCAACACAGTGTGGCGGTTTCTTAGTAAAACCAGTCGGGCAACCACCACATGACCCAGCAGTTGTACTTTTTGTCCGTCAAGCCAGAAAAATGCAAACTTATGTTCACACAAAAGTATGTACACAAATGGTCATAGTTATCTTATTCATAATATCTAAAAACAACCCAGAAGTCCTTTTGTGGGTGGATGGTTAAGGACACTGTAGAATGCTGCTCAGTAATAAAAAAAGAACTGATACACACAGCAACCTTGATGAAACTCCAGAGAATTCTACCAAGTCATAAAAGCCAGCCCTCAAAAGTTACCCATTGTATGAATCTGTCTACAGAACATTTTTGAAATGAAAACATTGTAGAAATGTAGAACTAGTGGGTGCCAGGGGTTAGAGGGGGGAATGGGGATCACAGATAAGTGGGTATAATTATAAAGGGGAACAAAGTGGATCTTTGTCTTGATGGAAAGGCTCTATATCTTGACTATATCAATGTTCATATTCTGGTTGATATTGTACTACAGTTTTGCAAGATATTACCACTAGAGGAAATAGAATAAAGGGTATCTAAGCTTTTTCTACATTATTTTCTACAGGCACGTTTGCACTTCATTATCTCGAAAGAAAACAAGCATTTAAGTAACCACTTCTCCCCTTTTAATGATGGAGGTGTTGTTACGAGGTCTGTTTGGGATACTTGTATCTTCTTTGACTTTGTGTGCATTCTTCCTGAAGAAGCCTCTCATTTTTTCACAGGTCATCTTGAAAGGAGCCCAGCTGTGTGTGTGCATCTGTGCATGTATGTGTGTCTGTACGCCCATAAATACACACAATGTACATGTTTACTATATATTTTACTGAAGCCAAGCTGCCACAATTTACAAATAATAAAACATACAGTACTCTGTACTATAAATTCCATACAGCAAATTGATTCGCACAGAATGCATTGTTGGTTTTTGCCAAACTCGTAGGCACAGCCAACCTATGGTTGCAACTGACAGACAAACGTAGCTCTCCTGCGGTGTGGGTTATTTGTGTTTATGTTAACAAGAAGGATGCAAAAGTAAAAAATGAAAACATGTCAGCACCTTGCTCATTTGTCAATGACCTGAGTGAGTCAGAATTATCTGCTGATTCAGATAATGATTTTTTTTTTTGATAGTGAAAGAATGTTTTCTAGATTTTTGTGCTATTTGTAGTGGAACAGCTATGGACTCAACGTATTTTGAAATTTAATCTGCATTATTAACCTTTCTCTATGTTTTTTTTTTTTGTCTAGACAAGAGTCAGCAAACTTTTACTGTAAAGTATTAAAGCATAATATTTTAGGCTTTGCAGCTCAGGCAGTCTTTGTTCTAATTACTTAGCTTTGCCATGTGGCTCTGGCATTGAAAGTAGCCATAGACAATACATAGTTAAATGGCCTGGCTGTGCTCCAATTAAATTTTATTTACAAAAACAGAGAGATTATCTCTCATCTATCTATCTATCTAATCTGTTGAGAGTGAGTCTGGGTAGCATGTTCTCTGTTTTTAGTTTATAACCTTTTAAAAACGCAAAACACATCCTTAGCTTGCAAGCCAGATTTAAACCACTGCATTAGTTTGGTGATCCCCGGTTTAAACAGACAACGAAACAATAAACCAAGACTTACTTTGTGTGATTTGTCTATTTCACTGGTATAAAGGATCCCATGGCTGATTTTAAGCTGCTAAAGTGATGTCAATGAACCAAGAGTTAGGAAGACAGGCATACAAAACACCATTATATGTATTTCCACAGAGCATAGAAAATAGTCAGATGCAGTGAAATCATGAGAAAAAGATGACTTTTGAGTATGCACCACCTTTGTTTTGAAACGATTTAATTATAATTAAATTTATTAAAAAGTTTATTTATAATATGTAATATGGTAATGATTATAATTGAGTATAAATTTAATTCCACATAAATTGATTAATAATAATATAAATGGAATTAAATTTAAATTTCATCATAATTATAAGCTGGAGGTGGACATATTATTACAAGTGCAAATGTTCATGGTCCCAGGACTATGTCAGGTACAGTGTGCTGGAAAAGAGTTGAAGAAGAGAATAATTAGTGGTCCCAGGAACTGCAGTAAAGATCCAGAGAGGGACCAGAAGGCCACGGGATATTAGAAGAGCAATCATTATGTTTGGATAGGTAGATGGCAAGTGGTTTGGGAAAACTTCAGAAATGGGGAACACATCCATTGTTAGACAATGACTCCCCAGCACATTTTCTAGGCCTGGGTGGGTGACTGGATGATATTTCACACCAGTGGTCTTAATAAGGACTCAACAAATAAAAATAATAATGTAATAATAAAATTATTAAATAGGGAGAGAATGAGAGGCTGGGACTGGAGCCCATGTACTTGTTCCACTGAACAAGAGGAAATTGTCCTTTCTAATGAGAATGTATTCTCTGGAATGCCAGATGGCCAAACCTTACTAGGTTCCCTTGTACACATGAAGCTTGCAACAAGCTTGCAAAGGAAGAATTAGCATGTATTCCCTCATTCACAAATTAACAGGAGGGCTCACTCCATTCCAGCTCCAAGCAGACATCACTAGCTGTGTATGGCCTCAGTGTATGTTACAGCTCCCAGCTTTCCACCTATTACAATGCCAATGTCACAACGGTGTCAGGGAATTTGGCCTAGTGAAAGGAGTGAATGCCAGACAAAGCCAATGAGGGTCTATCTCTTATTCCTTGATGTTTCTCTTTGTTCATTCTTGATCTCTGACAAGTTGCAGCTGAAAGGGAAGAATTAATCTGTAGCAAATCCTATGAAACATCTGTATGAGGAGGAGGACTCCTTCATTCAGCAGCCAACAAGAATGTCTCCAAGGGTAAGGGGTGAAGTGAAAAGTGTCAGGGAGCCCTGAGGAGAGAAAGACTGCTCCATTAAACAATAATATATTGCTGATCCAAATCCTGATGAGGAAGGCAGTTTAGTTATGTAAAAATGGAAAACTGGCCCAGGGGAAAGAGGTGAGCTGCAAAGACAGGAAAAATGTGACATTTAACAAAGGTGCTATTAGAAAGAAAAATAAAGACACGATAGTGATACCAATGGAAGAAGCTAAATTTAAGGGTGATACTAAAGATATCTAGAGATACTAAATTTAGAGATGTTGTCCACTGACAATTGGCCTTATAGAGAAACACGGCCAGGACTTGGTCAGTATGTGTCCAGAGAAGTGACTCCTGGGTCTTTGAAGACTGGAATCAGGTTTTCTTTCACTGGTGATTGCCATAAGTAATGCTAATGTAATTTTAAGAGACTGGTGCTTTCCTAGAAAAAAAATATATAATCTGCATAAGCTATCCAGAGATTACAGATGTTAGCCTTTTTTTTTTTTTTCTATAGCACTGTAATAAAAGTACTTATGGGGGGATGGGGCAGAATGTTATTGCTTCAGAGTAAGTTTTATCCAGGTGAGTTTGGTAGAATAAGCCAAGAGATGGGACTTCATTGCCTAAATATATCTTCCCAGTCAACCCCCCAAAACTCTACCCTGTTTCCCCATCTCAGTGCAGGATGATTATTAAGCTGCAGATCTAGAAAACACTCGAGCAGATATTACCACCTGGAATGACAGGGCCTGCATCCTTTGTCTTCTCATCAGAAAGAATTCAGGTGACAGACCTGGAAGGCACAAGCAAGCAGAGTTTATTGAGTACAGTCGCAAGAGAGGTGAGCAGGCAGCTTGAGAGAGACTCAAGTGCCCAGAACAGAATTGGTACCAGGGTTTTTATTAACTAGGGGGTAGAATATTACTAGGGGGTGGAATAGTCATTACTTGTTGGGTGGGGGGAGGCAGGGTTTCCCTCCTTTTCTTCCTAATTTGGTTAGAGGTTTCCTGTCATAGCATCCGCCATCTTGGGTCCATCTGGTTTGATCTGGGTTTTTGTGGAGAGCTGCCAGGACAGGTCTCTGACTTTCCCCATACCTTTCTTATCGTGGTGCACCTGCCCAAAATTCTTTAGTTTTATTACCTAGCATCCTCTAAGAAGGTCGGATGAAGGTGGGGATGGGCAAACCACGATGATAATTGCATTTTTTTTTTCTTTTTGTGCCTGTGCGTCCTGTGGTTTCTGTATTAGAATTCCCCTTGGCCCTCGGGGCAAGATATGCCTAATTGCCGTTCACAAATGTCTCTCCTACCACATTCACCCTCCCTGCCCCTGTCTCTGTGGGACCCAGGCCTCGCACAACTATCTAACCGCCTACCACCCAGCCTGTGCTTCAGTCTCCCACATGTGGTCAGTTTCTAGGCCTGTCCATTCGACCACCTACACCGAGTCCACCTGCCTTTGAGTCAGCCACATTGTTGCCTCCCTCCCAGGCACTTGCTTCTTGTCTGGATGGTTGCTGATTTCCCTTCCTGAGTTTCACCTCTTTTCTCCATCTTCCCAACTGTTGCTGGAGCCATCTCATGGGGGCATTTGCTTGTGCGCTTGCCGTCTGTAAGTACACACAAGAATTCCTGGTTGTACTTCACAGGCACTTTGCTGTCCACTTTCTGGCAAGGCTCACCCCCAGTTCCATCCCTCTCCCAGCTTCCTCACTCCCACTCTACCCCAACAGCAGACAGCAGTGTGCATTTCCAGCAATGCTGAACTGCTAGTACATTCCCGTGGTTTTGCACACTCTCTTCTTGCTTTGAATGACCTTCCTTTTTTTTCTCTCTCTCTCTCATCTTGAATTGAGTTCCTAGTCGTGAGACAGTGAAACCAAAGGGATCCCATGAAAGAAAAACAAAATTTTCCCTTTGCTTCTTTTCCTGCTTCCATTCTTGCTAGGACCTGCACCCCCACTGACTCTACAATTGCCTTAATGTATGTCCTCCTTGAAAGGGACAAAGAGTTAATGCTATCTTTGGAGTCTTCCAGAAAAATAGGTAATATCTAAACCATTGGCACTAGACACCTTGTTGCCCAGACTCCTGGCTTCAAGGAATAAGTGACTTATGATGGACACTTGAACTTGTCCTTGTTCTAACCAGTTCCTGGGTGCTTGAGAAGACATGTACACCAAGCCATTGTCCTCAGTAAAAACCCCCAGACCCTGAACAAGGGTGAGACTCATGCTCCTTTCTTTTCCAAGTCTTCCAGATGTTCTGTCTGTGTCTGGTCTCTCTCTCTCTATTTTCAATAGACTCTGTCTTCATGTCTTTCTGGTTCTATTTGATTTCCATCTTGTATGAAGCCAAGGGCCCTGTTGCCTGGTCCTGTGGGATCCCCCTCCCCTGCCCTGCCCCAACCCTGCTCTGGGTCCTTGAACCAGCTTGCCTGCATCAGTTATTAGAGATGAGCACTAACAGTCTTTCAATCCCTCACCCCATCTAACCTGGGTACAGATTCTTAAAACATACAAGTCTTCTTTCTAAGAAAGGAAGGAAAGGGAAGGGAAGGAAAGGGAAAGAAAGGAGAAGGAAGGAGAGAGGAGGGAAGGGGAAGGGAAGGGAGGGAAGAAGAAAGAAAGAAAGAAAGAAAGAAAGAAAGAAAGAAAGAAAGAAAGAAAGAGAAAGAAAGAAAGAAAGAAAGAAAGAAAGAAAAGAAACAAAGAAAAAGAGAGATGAAGAATTGCCTCAATACACATAAATTTTATTCTGGAAAGATACTTACAGATGCTGCTTCCCTAGGGAGAAGTTAGGGAATTTTTTAAGGCATATATAAGTGAATTTCTTTTCTTTTCTTTTTTTTTTTGATGTCTTTCTTTATTTTTGAGTCAGAGAGAGACAGACCATGAGCAGGGGAGGGGCAGAGAGAGAGGGAGACACAGAATCTGAAGCAGGCTTCAGGCTCTGAGCTGTCAGCACAGAGCCTGACGCGGGGCTCGAACTCATGGACTGTGAGATCATGACCTGAGCTGAAGTTGGACACTTAACCAACTGAGCCACCCAGGCGCCCCTATAAGTGAATTTCTTAACACAGCGATGGGAAAAAATGTTTTTATTTTTAAAAAAGGAAATGTAAAGTCTGAGACAAATCACACAGACATTTACTAACTGCCTGTGGATGATTATATACTGAGAGAAGTGGCAGATGAAGGAGGAAAGGTCATCTTGAAGTTTGAATTTTATTCAGTATGAACTGAAGAATTTTAAAAAGTATTAAGTAATGGAATGACATACAGTGTGCTTTTTACATTTTCCTTTTTTAATGTTTGTCTGTTTATTTTTAAGAGAAAGAGAGAGAGAACGTGAATGGGGTACAGGCAGAGAGAGAGGTGGGGAGAGAAAATCCCAAGCGGGCTTCTCACTGTCTGCACAGAGCCTGACATGAGCTCGATCCTATGAACTGTGAGATCATGACCTGAGCTGAAATCAAGAGTCAGACATTTAACCAATTGATCCATGCAGGTGCCCCTACATTTTCTTTTTAAAATTTTCATATTGTACAATTACAATTTTTAAATTGGATTGTTTGTTTTTATTGTTGCTGTTGATATATAAGAGTTTTTAATATATTTTGGTATCAATCCCTTATCAGATACATGCTTTGAAATATTTTCTCCTATTCTATTGGCTGCCATTCATTCTGTTGACAGTGCCCTATGATGCACAGAAGTTTTTAACTTTGATTAAGTTCAATTTATGTAGTTCTTTTCTTTTATTGCCTCTGCTTTTAGTATCAAAACCCAATATTATAAAGCTTTTCCTTTATGTTCTTTTCTCAGAGTTTTATAGTTTTAACTATTACATTTTGGTCTTAGCCCATTTTGAGTTATTTTTTATTTATAGTATATAGTAAGGGCCCAACTTCACTCTTTTGCATGTGAATATCCAGTCTTCCTAGCACCATTTGTAGAAAAGACCGTTCCCTATTGAATGGTCTCAACACTTGTAGAAAATTATTTGACCATACACACAAGGCTTTACTTCTGGGTTGTTTTTTTCTATTCTATTGGTTTATATGTCTATCTTTATGCCAGTACCATGCTGTTTTGATTACTGTGCACTTGTATTAAGTTTTGAAGGCTTTTATTTCTTAAAGAAGGGTATAAATGATCTCATCTCTGGGATAATCAAGTGGGACAAATTATTCCTGGTCAGCTACATGAATGCCACTATTCTAAACCCAGGGACTAGAGGGACAGATAAGGGAAATGGGTGATGATTTCACTCAAGGGGATAGTCAGGGTACAGAGACACAAAAAGGAAGGCAGACTGGAGCAGTGTAGGCTGCTTTGTGGATCTGCTGCCACGAAACAAATGAGGCCTTTTGCTATAGGCCCTGGATCTGGCCAACAGTCAGGAGACCTGTATTTTCTGGGACAACATGTGTACTGATTATTTGTATGGTACACCATAATGAAGTGGGGACAAGTACATCAAAAACATTGGACCTAAAAAAAAGCTAAAAATTGCTAGTGCGGCTCTTGCCACATCCTGAAGAGAGGTGGTGTCAATCACCTAATTAGTTCATGACACCAGAATGGGACCACTTGCCTGGAGAGGGGCAGAAGCTAAGACCAGCCTCTGACTCTTAGTCAAGCCCCAGGAAATTTCCTGAAGAAGCCATGGGTGAAGGGATCCTTCAATCAACTTCCCTCAGGGCAAGATTTCCAGGTCACATTCAGTTACAAACAGTTGCCCACGTCTGCAATCCAATTCCAGCTTTCTTTGGCTGCATTTGGGACACAAAAGGAGAATTTATAAACAAAAGAGAGCTTGTAAGGGACTTCTGTTATATGTTCCCCTCTATGTCTTTGTTATAGGTAGAAGTTCAGAAAGCTTTGGTAATTTCCTGTCCCAAACAATTGTATCTAGGATTCTAAATCGTGTTGAGGCAGGGTTTGGGGGGAATGTCATTCATTCCAAGGCTGTTGAAGTTTTCAGGGAACTTGTGATTTTTCCTGAAGATTCTCCAAACAATGTGGATCAATGTTCTCTTCATATTGTTGACTTTCTAAGCGTAGTACCACAGAATCTGGGAACGTCAGCACTGGGAGGGAAAGATCTAGCTTGATGTGTATCCAGATTTATGTATATACTGTGTATACCAGACTGGTCATCAGAGATAGGAACTTAATCCAAGCCACATGGCCTGTGGATTGCTGAGACTGCACAAAAGGCAGACTCCCTGACTCCCAGCTGTTTCTCCCTCCACTGCCCACAACACCTTGCCCCCAGTGAGTGTAATTCACAGTCACCAGTGGGAAATGGGACCAGCAGCTGCTTCCTCCAGGCACAAATCCTGAAGACTGGATGTATTCAGATGCCTCAGTGCCTTCGCAGGGTGCCTTGCATTGCATAAGTGCTCAGGATTGGCCTGCAGATCTACTGAGTCACTAAGTCCCCTAATTAAACATTCTTGAGTGACTAAGTAACATAATTAATTATGAGGGTGTTATCAGAATTCTTCCCCCTTCTCAGGGCTCCAGTATCCCTTAATAATATGAAGGATGCTGACCACTATACTCTAGAAGAGATTAGAAAATGTAGCCACTGTACAAATATAGTGTTTGCCCTGCAACAGGTCACATATATGTGACTATAGCAGAAAGCTGTTCTTTTGCCTTTAGGTCCTTTAATCCTTCCATTTGGAACTCTTATTTTTTCCTCAGGCCAAAGCCAAAGCCCAGGCCTTATCCCAGGTCAGTTAAATCGGAAACTCTGGAGGTGGAACCCAAGGACAGTTACCCCCTTATCTGCAGGAGATAGATTCCAAAGCCCCCAGTGGATGCCTGAGACCATAGGAGTGCTGAATGCTTTGTATACTACACGTTTTCTTATGATAATGTTTAATTTATAGATTCAGCACAGTAAGGGATTAACAGCACTGGCTAATAATGAAATAAATAAATTAAGACAATATGCTGTAATAAAAGCTTATGTGAGTGTGCTCTCTTTCTCTAAAAATATCTTATTGTACAGTACCTACCCTTCTTGTGATAAGGAGAGATGATTAGATGCCTACATGATGAAATGAAGTAGGTGAATGATGTAGGAGTTGTGATGTAATGTTAGGTTATTATTCACCCTATGACCATATGTCAGAAGGACCATCTGTTTCTGGACTATGGTTGACCACGTGTGACTGAAATCGCACAAAGTGGAACTGTGGTTAAGGGCAGGACTACTGTATCAGTAGTTTCAAAGGATTCCAAGGTGATTACAACGTGTGGCCAAGACAGGAAATTTGAAATTCACAATAACATTAAAGAAAGAGAAAGAAGATGTGTGAAAATAGCAATGAGGTTATTTCTATCAACTGATAAAATCCTGGGGCCTGTGCTAAGCACGTTGTAAGATTATAAGGCATTAATTTATTTAACATTTCTAATAATGCTTTGGGATTGGTAATAGTATCCTCATTTTATTTATTTATTTATTTATTTATTTATTTATTTATATTTATTTATTTTTTAAAGTTTATTTAGTTTGAGAAAGAAGGAGAGACACAGAGAGAGAGAGAGAGAGAGAGAGAGAGAGAGAGAGAATCCCAAGCAGGCTCCATGCTGTCAGCACAGAGCCCGATGTGGGGCTTGACCTCAAGAACCACGAGATCATGACATGAGCCAAAACCAAGAGTCGGATGCTTAACTGAGCCATCCAGGAGCCCCTAGTATACTCATTTTAGAGATGAGGAAACTGAGAATCCAAGAGATAAATAAGTTCATCAAGACCACAACTCACAAGAGGTAGAGCTCAGTAAGCAACAACAACAGAAGCTTTGGGTCTGTTTGATTCCAACAACAGTCTGATTTCCAGCCTCTCTACCTTATTCCTTCTCTATTTTTTGTCAGTCTGCTATTGAAGAATGCCTATGGAATAGGGCTGAGCACGGTGGTGGGAAGCAGGCTAATAAAACTAATCAGCTGCAAATAATGTGTCATCATGAAAAAGAAAGGATGACTCAGAGGGCAAACAAAACCAAGAGCCCAGAGGACAAAGTTGAGGACCATGGAGGATTATTCCAGGCTTGAAATCTAATCAAGGATTTGCAGCAAATAAGGCGATCACAGGGAATAACTTCGAAAACTGTGACTCCCTGAGCAAGGGTGAATGGGGTCCTTTTATTTAAGGTTAGGATGAATATTTAGAAAGGGGGGGCCTCGTCATAGTACGTAGAGGTGGGCATAAGCCAGTGTATGTTCCAGAAGGAAACAAGCCTGTACATACATTGCATGTTATGTTATTGAGGCTTGTGTTCCTCCTTGAGTTGAGATGTCAGCAATATAATGAGGTAAGGGTTACTGTCAGTCATTCCATGGGTCACTCCATGGCCCATCACAGTGCATGTGTGAGTCAGGGGTTGGGCTCAAATTGGCCTGGGTTGTCTTGGCCCCAGAGCTCTTCATCTAGGCAGTCATTATTGCTTGAGGGGTAGTTTTGGTTCCTATCACAGGATGCTGTGCCCATTGGGTCTTTTGCCTGAGTTATGAGGTAACCTGGAAAGAAGAGCTTAAGGAAAAATGGGGACAAAGGTCAATGGTCCAAGGAGGCAGGTGGTAAAGGTCAGGTCTTGCAGTCTAGCTGGTGACATCCCCAGGATCCACAGTCTATTTTTTTTTTATTGAACAACTGCTTTGGAGAAATTTAGATTGGAGACTTATAATTTGGCTTTAAGCAATTTTGTATCTTTTCTACCATATTGGAAGGGCTGGGTAGATGGCCAGTGCTTACAAATAATATTCGAGTAAATTTGAGTATCCAACAGGCTTTATTAAGCAATTCATGCAGCATCCCATCTAGCAAGTAGTGAGATGCTCTGAGGCTTTGTACCAAAAGGAATTTTTTTTACAGGAAGGTAGGTAGGGCAAGAAGTTATGAGCAAAGGAAAAGAAAGGATTGTTTCGGGCCATGATACCTTCTTTTTGCAGGGAATCTTGCCAAGGGACAGGGTTTTTTTTTTTTTTGTGCAGATGACCTCACTGGTGCTGATTAAGACATTTCAGATTGACTGTTAAAATCTCACATTCCTGGGATAGGTTGAAATTTTAATTTGTAATCCTGGGGGAGGGGGGTGCAAATGACTGCATTTGGGGCTTGTGCTTTTCTTTTTCAACACCAGTCACCACTGTACCTGAAGTACAGGAAATAAAGAAACATGGCTACTCTGAATTCTCAGACAGGATCTAACACTCCTGCAAGCCTCTGCTCTACTTTGTTCAAATCTCTAACTCTGTTCCTGCAAATTTACCAGAGAAATAACTCTAATATAAAAAGAAAATAGAGAGTTTTATTTGGGCTCAAATTAGGACAGCTGCCTGGGAGATAGGCTCTTCACAGGGAAGAAAGTGCTCCAGAGAATGAACAGTTTCCACAGGGGTATATACTTTTTTACATCTTGTAAAAGCTCAAAAGATTATAAATTAGCATATAGGCAGGAATCATGAGTTTTAACATCAAGGAACACAGGGAGTAGAAACATTGATCAATATCTTAAGAACAAGATGGTTTTCCTTTAGGCTACTTATTCACAAAGCAGATGTACAATGCATATTTGGCGGGCTATCAATCAGTCTTTTGGTTTGAACAAAGTTTATGTATGGTGATGCTGACTTAGAAATAAATCTAAATGGCTTCCCTTGTAGATCAGGCTGTAAGAGAGTTTTTCTCTCATCAAGTCATTCTACATCATGCTCACTTAATTATGTGTAACTCTCCTTAGACCAAGATCTTAGAAAAGCAATTACAATTCATTTCCAACTTTGTATTATCATTAGTTAGATGCCAGAGAGGGCCTATGATGATTAATTGTTAATGCCCCCATTCACTTTTGGGGGCCTGACAGATGATGCTTACTGGTAGCAAGCAGGATGTGTAATGGCGCTACTCAAGTTGAATACTGGTTCATTTTCTTCTCAGACATGAGAAGAAATATTTTTTTTTTCAAAAAAAGAGAAAGTTCCTTGTAATTCACATCCCTACCTCAAATATCTCTAATTGATACAGAGACTCAAGGGCCAAGTAGGCAATCATAAAACACTGTTAGGACCTTCAAAAATGCAAGCCATCAACTTTCAGAGAACAATGAAAGATGCAAGGCCCTCTTGGGAATCAAGGGATGGAGACTTGGTTTGAAAATGAACCTGGGGCATTTGCATATGCAAAGACCAGGTCATTTCTTCAGAGAGAAATAACTGTTCTGCTTCCTGGATGGCACTTTTTCTAATGGAAATGAAGCAAAACAGAAAGGTGCTCACAGCAGAGGGTCCTCAGAACTCACCAACACCTGACACCAATCAATCAAAAAGAGCAATTCCAGTCCAGTGCACAACTCTGTGGGGAGAATGCTACTTTCTTCTGACAACCTCCCAGACTCCCTTCATCCCTTAATCAAATTCTTTCCTGACCATTCTTTGGACCCCATTGAGAGTCCATGCCCTTATGACAAGAATTGAGCTCTGTACTTCCTCTTTTCACATCTGGTGCTCAGCTATACAGGACATTTTTGTGCATTCTGTTGCTTTAAAAAAAAAGAATATCAGGGAAGGGTTTCCAAATTGATGGGAGAGACCCTCCTGCTATATCTTTGATCTCTCTGCTATTTCTAGGTAAACCAAACCAGCTAGGACTGTCTGTAGGCAGCAACTTGTTAATTTGTTAGTGTTCTCACAGTCTGCCTCTGGTATTCATAGGCTTTCTGCCTTCTGGGTTAAACTCAAGGAGGAAGCAGAAAATCTCACATAAGCCTAAGACCTACAATATTTAGCACATATTAGTAGACTGCCGAAGGCCATTTTCCTCTGAATTAACTATATTTTCTTAATTTTCTGCATTCCTTTATGCCCCAGCCTTAATGAGATAATAATTGACATAACATTCTATACATTTAATGTACAACATGATGATTTGATGTATGTATGTAATGCACAATTATTAGCATAACTAGGTTAGTTAATACATCTGTAACCTTACACAATTACATTTGTGTGTGTGTGTGTGTGGTGAGAATTTAAAACGTATTCTTTTGGCAAATTTCAAATATATAATAAATATTGTTAACTATAGTTACTTACTGAATAATAGATCACCAGAACTTATTCATAACTATAAGTTTATATCCAACATCTCATTTCCTCACCACACCCCATACTCCAGCCCCTTGGCAACTACTGTTCTACCTCTGGTTTTCTGTGTTTGATTTTTTTTTTTTTTTTAGATCCCACATATAAGGGATATCATGCAATATTTACCTTTCTCTGTCTGGCTTATTACGCTTAGTTAGCATAATGCCCTCAATGTTCATCCACGTTGCTGCAAATGGTAAGATTTCTTTCTTTTTTATGGTTGAATAATATTCTGTATATGTATATATTTTTCTTTGTCTCACATTTTCTTTATCCAGTTATCTGTCAACAGACACTTAGGTCGTTTCCATGTCATGGATATTGTGATATTGACAACATGGGGATACCGTTAATTTTTCTCCTTCTTTCTTTTTTCTTTCTTTCTTTCTTTCTTTCTTTCTTTCTTTCTCTCATTATTTTTCTTTCTTTCTTCCTTTTTTATCTTTCTTTCATGAGACAGCATGAGTGGGGGAGGGCAGAGGGAGAGGGAGAGAGAGAATATTAAGTAGGTTCCATGCCCAGCATGAAGCCCTATGCAGGGCTTGAACTCACAAACCATGAAATCATGACCTGAGCTGAAATCAAGAGTCAGATGCTTAACCGACTGAGCCACCCAGGTGCCCCTAGATAGTTTTTCTAGTTAGTGATTTCATTTCCTTATGCCACAAAATAGGATTGTTGGATCATATGGTAGCTCTATTTTTAATTTTTTGAGGAATCTTTACATGTGGCTGCACCAATTTATATTCGCACCAAAGTAAGTAAGAGTTCCATTTACTCCACGTCCTCACCAGGACTTGTTACCTCTTTTCCTTTTAATAATAACATTCTAGCAGGTATACTATAATATCTCCTTGTGGTTTTGCTGCTAATTAGTGATGTTGAGTGCCTTTACTTGTGCCCATTGTCCACTTGTCTATCTTTTAAGTTTTAATTTTGTCTGTTTTTTATCTTTTAATTTTAATTTTTAATTTTTAAATTTTTTTTCCCATTGAGTTGTATAAGTTCTTGAGATATTTTGAATACTAACCCCTTATCTGATACATGGCTTGCAAATATTTTCTCCCCTTTCATAGCCCCTTTGTTCTGTTGTTTCTTTTCTGCAGATAAGCCTTTCAGGTGGATGTAGTCCTACTTGTTTATTCTTGCTTTAGTTGGATGTGCTTTTGGTGTCATGTCTAAAAAACTGTTGCCAAGAGCAATGTCGAGGAGATGTTTCTCTGTGTTTTCTTTGAAGAGTTTTACAGTGTCAGGTCTTACATTTAAGTCTTTAATCCATTTCAAGTTAATTTTTTGTGAGTGATATAAGATAGGGGTCCACTTGTATTCTTTTGCGTGTGTATATCCAGTTTCCCCAATACCATTTATTGAAAAGAGAATGTTTCCCCCACTGAGTGTTTTTTTCAGCTCCCTTGTCAAATATTAGGTGATTGTACATACACAGATTTATTTCTGGGCTTTCTTTTATTTGTGTATGTTTTATGCCAGTATATTATGGTTTTGGTTACTATAGCTTTGTTGTATAGTTTGAAATAAAAAAGTATGATGCCTCCAGCTTTGTTTTTCCTTATGAGAATTTCATTGGCTACTGGGTTCTTTGGAGGTTCCAGACAACTCTTAGAATTGTTTTTTTCTATTTTTGTGAAAAAATGCCACAGGAATTATGATACGACTTTTATTGAATTTAAAGATTCTTGGGATAGAATGGACATTTTAACGATATTAATTCTTCTGATCAATGAACGCAGGATACATTTCCATTTATTTGTGTCTTCTTAAATTTCTTTCATCAAATTCTTACAGTTTTCCATGAACTAATCTTTCACCCCCATGGTTAAATTTATTCCAAAGTGTTTTCTTCCTTTTGATGTTCTTGTAACTAAGATTATTTCCTTTCTTTCTTTTTCAGATATTTCATTAGTGACTAAAGAGGGACTGTCCCTCCCTGGGTTAGGTCAATTCCTAAAGATGGCAAGCAATGTGCCCAAGGAATGTACCTTTCATATACAGATGAACCAATACAGAGCCTATAAGCTTCCCACCCCATCTTCTTTATTGGGTTCTTACACTCCAAGACAATGTTCCCTTTATCACCCCAGGGCGAGGTAGCACACAACTAGAGAGAGCCTCTGTGCCCAAGAACATGTTGAAATTATTCAACCTAGCCAATCCTAAATTTGGTTGGCTTGCCTTGCACTTCTTTTCTCAGGAAACCACAATAAAACCTCTCACCCACATTTTCCCCTCACTGCCCTTGATTGCTGACCAATTCTGGTGTTTCTCCATGTAGTCTTGCATGGTGTAGATAGCATGACCCCACCTCTTAGTTATTGTGAGTAACAATACTGTCTTTTCAATTGTAGTCATCCTTTGATCTTTTGGTTTCATCACACCTAAACAATAATAAAAACCACATTTTAAAACATCCTCACACTTCTTTTTACTAGCAGAATTCCTCCTATGTAGAAGGTTGTAATGCTATTTTCCTTCTCACTTTCCTCGTTAGAGGTAGCCATGGGATCCAGTTCTGGTGAATGGGACAAAAGAAGTAAAAGAAGACTGCTTTTATGAGGCATCTGGAAATGTTATTTCTACTAAATAAAATTAAGAGATGCTGGGGAAAAAAATTATTCTCTTTAGTGTATGGACCGAACACAATTGTCTTAGGATGTGATGTCTTAATGTGAATTGTCGTCTTGCAATCAAGGAGCAACATATCTCAAAATGAAAATCAACCCATTGGGGATTATGGCAGAGGCAGGAAGGAAAGTGCCTAAGTCTCAGAAGACAGTATTGAACAGCTGAGCTGTCAGCACAGAGCCTGATGCGGGGCTCAAACTCATGAACCGCGAGATCATGACCTGAGCTGAAGTCAGATGCTTAACTGACTGAGTCACCCAGGTGCCCCAGATCCTCACATTGTAAGCCAATTTTTTATAGCATCTTCTGCAACTTCTAACCAATGACATTCTAAGTGCTACAATCTGCTTTTTAGAAGATTATAGGGTTTTCTTCAAGATAATTAACATGGTACTTGATTTCTCAATTGGCTTCCAATGTGCTTTTTTTGCCTGAAAAGAATACCAGAATCTCTAGAAGAAAAAAAATCTATGAAAAAGTGAAACTTCTCATGAAATATATCCATCATCCATAACAAAACTTCTCATAAGCTTTTAACTTAGGAAAAATTAGAAATTTATACAGAACAAAGAAATGAATATGGTTTATTATAGATGGCTATGAATGAGTTAACTACTATATAAAGTGCTCTTTATATCTTTTGTTTTAACAAGTATAAGAAATAAACTTTATAAATTTATATGTTAAAAATGCCTCTAGCAACACAAACTTAGAAGTATAGATTGAAGAGGTAGATTTTTGTGCTGGTTAAAACCAGAGTCCCTGGAGATAGATGATTTCAATTTATAATCCTGGTTTAGCATCTTTCTATGTGTAAAATAATGGGGAAAGAACTCAGATTGTCTTAGTTGTTCTTTTACATTTTGAAATGGAATGATGACATATAGTACTATATATTTATATATACTCTACGTATGTCCATACACACACACACACACACACACACACACACACATACAACCAGTATACGTATAGTATATATAATAATTGTATATATAAATTTCCTTAAGACACCGCTAGAAGCTTAGTAAGTGCTGAATGTATTAGCTATTATAATTATCAGCTATATTTTTACCTGCTATTCATCTGTTTTTTGCCCTACTCATCACACAAGATAAGACCCTTCAAGAAATGCTGGTTAAAAAAAAAAAATATATATATATATATACATATATATATATATATGTATGTTTAAGAAGTATAGTTTTCTTTATAAGTTTAATCCTTTATATTTGGTCCATGTCAACTTGATCTTCTACTTCACAGTTTAATTTTTTCAAGCAGGGGTATTGGTGTCAGCCCCAGAAGTTCAATAATTTCGAAAATGTTTTCCCTTATTGGTTTTATTTAAATGTCAAAATATTCTTTGCACTGAATTCCAGCTCAGGGAGAGATAAAAGACTAAAACTTGGTAGACTAATATGAGTACACCAAAACCAGGCTTCTGGGAATCACTGCTGCACATTTATAGCAAATTTCCTTACAATAAAACCAGCCTCTAAATCACTGTCTTTTTACCTGTTATGTCACCTTAGAGAGCCCAAGACTACATGACCATTACTATAACCAAGCACCTACTGTACATCAAATACTATGCAAAGTGTTTGATCTGCATTAGCCGATTCTACAAGAAGCTTATGTGGTACATGTGGTTCAGGGGAATCCAGCCAGTTGTAGCCAGTAAGTTGTAGAGCCAGGAACAGAACAAAGTGTTTTTGTCCCCAGTTTTTTCCCCATGAAATCTTACCAAAATATTTTTTTATGGTTGATTTTTGGTAAAATACACACAACATAAAATCTACCATTAGAGACATTTAGTAAATTTACACTGTTGTGCAATTATCAACACATCTAGTTCAAGATCTTTTGCACTACCGTTAAAGGAAAACTGCCACTCATTATGAACCACTCTTGGTTCCCCCTCCCCACTATCACTGATAGCCACTGATCTTCCTTCTGTTACTATGAGTGCTCCTATTCTGGATATTTCATATACATTGAATCATACAATTATTTAATGGCCTTTTCAATTAGAACTTATTTGAAATATAGAAAGTCTATATAGGATCAAATTATTGAAACGTCTTACTGTAATAGAGAATTTTGTAGATATCTTAGTAAAATAATTTTGATCTTGAGTACTTAATTTACAACATGAGAAAAGCTGCTAAAAAAGCATGAGATTTGGAACAAAGGGGTTTGAATCTAGGATCTATTTCAATTATCTGCTGACTTTGTGATGCCAGGGAAATAATTCAAGATAAGATTCTAGGGGCTACAGAGCAGTCAGTCTATATCATTTTGAAGTCTAGTCTTAGAATGCTTCTCCCTAGTAGTCTATGTTCTAAAACAAGGCTTAACTCTGGTAGCAGCCCCTGGGTAGCACCATCCCTCTTTGTCCTGAGAATCAGGACTAGTTCTACAAATAATATTAAAAATAAATAAAGAGATGACTAATTATCTAACATGATTTGAGGGTCATCATAAGACCTGTGCCACCCCAAATATATTCACAGTCAGATTGTCCTCTGTAGCCAAAAATTTGCCTACTAAACTCATCCTCTGAATCCACTGAATAGAGGCATTGTTTCCACAGAGTCATTGTTAGACTGTGCTTGTGTTGTCTAGTTGCTAATTAATATGCTTTTACACTTTGTGTCCTGTGAATAGACCATTTTCAGCCTAACGTTTGTAACGTAACACCATAACTACAATCAAGTTCTGCCTCTCCTAGGAGAAATAGCATGACTCTGCTGCCTGACTTCTGAGCATCTCTGCCTGAACATCTGAACATCCTGGTTGCTACCAGATCAAGTCATTTTGTCATGTCCATTAGGCCTGGTTTG
Source organism: Lynx canadensis (assembly GCF_007474595.2). Lineage (NCBI taxonomy): Eukaryota > Metazoa > Chordata > Mammalia > Carnivora > Felidae > Lynx > Lynx canadensis. The sequence continues at coordinate 111,867,797 of NC_044310.1, forward strand.
CACTGTTACTGTGGCCAGTGTGAAAGAAAAGGTCTCAGCTTCCCGCAACTCTGATCTCAATCCTTCTGATTTCCTTTAATTTTTTACTGTGATGGATGCTGGAGAGAGTATAGCAAATCCCTTAAGAGCCTGGACTGTGACACCTGCAGTGTGTTCCTTCATCTCTGGCCTTCCATGTACAAGGTAAGTGTCTATGAGCAAGTTGCCTTTCTTCACCTCAGTATGACTCTGTTTCTCACTTGTACAGTGGAAAAAGAAGGAAATTTTGTTGGCACACATCTCTGAGAAGGTGTAACTCATTTTACCAAGATGTGCATCAACATGATTAATTTAATAGAAGTTTTGTGTTTAAACTGGCATTCAGGCAAGATTGTACATAATAACTTCAAGGGGAGGTTGCAAATATGAAAAAGGAAAATGCTCTGAATGAAATGATAGCTAGTGTTCACAGCACATGCAAGATACAGAAACTATAATCCACATTTAACAGTGAGAAAACTAAAGCATAAAGAGGTTAATAGGCCCAAGCTCAGTCATAGGTCTAGGATTTGAACCAAGGCAGTTTAGTTCCAGAGCCTGTGATATCAGAAATTTGGTTGTATTTCCTGAACAATTCATCTAGAACAGAATTTCAATATGGTTTATGTTATTGGTTATGGTAAAGCTGGGTCCAATGGGAGTTAATAAGGAGGTCAGTTTCTGCATGTTCTAAAAATGCTAACAATGAAACTGTGGTATACCCAGGAAGAAATAAATTCTGAAGCAGTAAAGGTGTGCAAGCAGAGATTGGAACATAATCTTTGGGGACTGCAGTAAAAAGTGTTCCTGCACTAAAAATGGCAGGTGAGTTTGGTAAATCTTGGGTTTCTTCCGAAGATTCTATGAATGCGGACCTCAGTATTCTGGACTAGATCTGGCATTTTCTGCAGGATTCCACATACACAGCCTTCCACTGAAACATTCATATGCATCAGTTCTAATCTTCAACATAGATCTGAAAAAGCCTGCTGTCATTCCCATTTCACGGAGGGAGACATTGGTCTCAGATACATACACAATGAGTAGAGTGGTGGATATTATCTCAGGCTTCCTAATTCCAAAGCTCATGCTCTTTAATAGCCACTTTTGTGTTATATTGAATTTCTCAACAATAGCCCCAAAATGAGTCATCTGCTCAGGAAGACTTGCCTGATTCATTCCTTACTGTGTTCTCTTTAATTGTTGTAATATTAATGTAGATGAGGGTGGTGATAGTATTCATAATTATAATTTGAATACCACCTTAATTGGCTTTTATTGCTTCTTGGGAATGGGTCAGGGTTGTACATGGAATATTTAAGTTGAAATGTCGTTTCCAATACTTAATAGAATCCAATTAGGATTTTATTGATTAATTAGTGTCTACATGAAGCATTCTATTTTCCAAAGGCCAGTAATGCGCCTGACTGTTCCTTAAATGTTAACATATTCAGATAATTATAACTGCATCATACTTGCTGCTTAGACTGCTTGAGTTATTTGCCTTTACTGGAGTTTCAGATTCAAGTAAAGCAATCTTTTAAAGTAAAAATGATATTTAAATAACCTGAACTAATCGTTATGGAAAACCTCTCTTAAACATTCACTAATTTATGGCTATAAACGTGCTAGCATCTTTCTACACAAAGGCTCATTTGCAAATCCTTTAAAGGTGACAAAGATGGGGTGGGTAAAAGGGCAGACTGTATAGCCAATGAGGGACCCTAAAATATTGCAGTGCTTTAGGGTTGGATGTATTAAGGAATTTCAAATTTCAAACAACTGTACAGTGGCATGTATGAGAAACATAGGTTTAAAAATCAAACCAAGTATTATCCAATGAGTGGTGTTCAGTAAAATTCCGTGTCATGTAGGAATGGTTTGTTATTATCACTTGCTTCTCTAAAATCACACGAGCTGACACTGGATGGTACTCAGTGCCTGAAGAAAGTCATGTGAGTAACTGGAAGAGATTAGGAAGAGGCAAAAAAGCATGAAACAACTTTTGTTTGTTGGACCAGTGCCCATCTGTACTGGGTCGATGCTTGGGTCACAAATGGACAGACCAGCAAAAAAGTAGTTATATATCGTTATGAGGCAAATTACAAGAATGATATATCTGAGACACATATAAATCCCAAATTGTACTCTGAAGGAAATTAAGTCACTGATGTTTGAAATATTTTCTACTTGTATTTAAAATCAATATTGAACATTTACTATGGAAAAATATTTTGCCAATTGCACACATATGTGGAAAGATAAATGTTCCTAAGATGCATGTGCCAGGCTGTACCATATACATGACAATGCAATGTAATATACTATTACCACAAAATGTAGTATGGTTATCCTCATGTTACATAAAAAGATGGTAATAACTTAGACAAGGTTAAGTAACTTGCCTGAGATTATCCAGTTATGTCCATATTACAAAGTCTGTCTTTATTAGAACAATCTGGGATTAACAATAATACCAGTAATAATTACAAAAATAGCAAAATTCTGGGGCCATGCCTTTCCAGTAGAAACACAATCTGTGGCAGTGAGATAAGCCACCTATAGTGAATTAGAGTTCTCCAGAGAGACAGAACCAACAGGATGTATGTATATGTAAGCACGCGCACACACACACACACACACACACACACACAGATTTATTATCAGGAATTGTGTCACACAATTATGGAGGCTAACAGGTCCCAAGATTTGCAGTCAGCAATCCAGAGACCCAGAGAACCTGTGGTGTAAACCTCCAGTCTGAAAACCAGCAGCTTCAAGACCCAAAAGCCAATGTTAACATTTGTGTAAGAAGGCAGGAAAGGACCCCTGTCCTGGCTCAATAGCCAGACAGAAGTTCCTCTTGCTCGAAGGGTGGGTCAGCCTTTTTGTTCTATTTAGGCCTTTAACTGATTGGATGAGGGCCACTCACATTGGGGAGGACAATTTGCTTTACTCAGTCTACAGATTCAAATGTGTATCTCACCTAGAAATATCCTGACAGAAACACACAAAACAATGTTTGCCCAAGTATCTGGTCACCGCTTGTTCCAGTCAAGTTTCCACGTAAGATTAATCATCACATGCCATTTTGGAAATCTCCCTAGGTTATTTATATTCATAAGGGCCTGAACCCCCTGGAATATCCCTACCATTGTATTCATTAGGTCTTAAATTTGTCCATTGAAATTACTTGAAGGGCTTCAATAGTGACTTATGCCTTTGTTCCCATCCCTAGGAATTCTTCTTTAATTAATATGATTTTAATGTGTAGTCAAGCCTGAGACTAAGGTTATAGCCACTGTTCTGAAATGAAGCTGGTGGCCTTCTGTTCCCAGCTACCAGGCATTGTGGTCTTCCTGCCCCTCTCGGATGGTGTGCCATGGCCAGGGATTGTGGTCATTCTGGCCCTCTCAGATGGTGTGTCACTGCTCACTCCATACTGAGAAGTGGCCAGGGATCAAATTATACCCACAGCTTTTAGACTCATACAAGGACAGTCCTGACATATCTTTTGGCTATCTCCATCCCATTGCAAGGAGAAAGATCTTCCCCCAAGGGATTTCAGACCTATTTCCCTTTTGCACAGAGAGAAGGAAAATGTTCATCTTTGTCCTTTAAGCCAATACTTTATGAGTTGCCAATGACACTGACACACTAGCAAATTGCTGCTCCAGAGAAATTCAGGAATGACAGTCATTGTTTCTAAATGGTATTTCATAGGTTTTCCACATCAGCACACTTGCTGAATGGAGAAATTGCATGCAGTGGCCTCTGCTTGTATTATATTTGCAGTGACTGTGTTTAAAGAGTATGTGTTTGTACACAGGTAGGGAGAGTGGATCAAAGGTGCCTGGGTCACACCTATCCCACGTTCAGCAAGAAAAATGATCAGTAATTTGTGCATGTCATGTGCTCAACAATTGTGCATTAATAACATCAGCTCCTACTTTTGAGCATCTTCTATGTGACAATCATGGACAAATGCTGTGAGTAACCTCTGAGTATGAGTTGGGTCTCTATTCTCATAAGAACATACAGCACACAATGCACCATACACAGGTTCATGTAAAATAAGTTGAGAAAGGATATGCTAGCATGTGGGAGCTACAGGGATAGGAAAACACCAGCGAATGATGGTTGGAAGAAATTGGACTAAGTCCATGTTTTTAAAAGTGCAGGTTATGGGGGCATCTGGGTGGTTCATTTGGTTGAACATCAGACTCTTGATTTCAGCTCAGGTCATGATCTCGGGTGTGTGGGATTGAACCCCGTGTGGGGGCCTGCACTGAAATCATGGAGCCTGCTTGGGATTCTCTCTCTCTGCCCCTCCTCTGCTCATGTTCTCTCTCTACCTCAAAATAAATTAAAAATATTTTCACAAAATAAAAAGAAAATGAAAGTGCAGATCAGGATATGGTAGGGAAAAATGGTGACAGAACCTTCTAGGCAGAGTATGACTTGAGCAAAAATCTGAGATTGAAGAATGAAGGCAAGAGGTGGGCAATGGAAAGACTTGCCTCTGGCAGAGAAGTCTGGAGGAGTTGGCCAGCCATGGTGTGTGTATCTATATCTATATCTATATCTATATCATCTATATCTATATCTATATATCTATATTTCTATCTATATATAGATATCTACACACATATGCATACATATATATACATATACATACTTTTTTTCCATAAAAAATAGCAGAAAACCATGTTAGTCTGTACCTATCTCTACCATAGTTCAATTAGCCATTCTTATATTGGTCTGCTTATTCATTTTTTCCCCAACTAGAGTGTCAGTTTATTTTTAGAAAAGGTTTCATATTAATCTGTATATTCCCACTTCTAGTTTAGTATCTAGCATAGAGTAGGTGCTCAACAAACCAATGCTAAGTGAATGAATGAATAAATGCATGACCTGTTGCGTGGATACAGGATGCAAGTAATTTACTTTCCTTTTCATATACCTCTTGAGTGAAAACAATAGGGGAAAAAATGTCAGTTTTTATAGCAATACTGCATTTGTTATTGTGTGTGCCAGTTATTATTATAAATAAATAGTGTATGTCTATACTAGCCACTCACTAGTTGTTGTTTTTTAAATTTATTTAAAAAGATCAAAAAAATTACCACTAGATTTTGACTTGAATTGTAGGCAAAACACTTGTTGGCTTGTAAAAGCTCTGTCTCCGCAGCAATGAGGGCAATGAAACAATGTTTAGGACAAAATTTAGTTTTTGAGGTCTGCCTGAATTATATTTTTTCTGCTTTGATTTATTGGACTCTTCTTAGCGCTTCATTATAAACATGTATTTCTTTGGTGCTCGGTCAGTAGAGCATGCAACTTTTAGTGTCAGGGTTGTGATTTGAACCCCACATTGGGCATGGAGCCTACTAATTAAAAAAATGTATTCCTCCACTTCAGCATTGGGTAAACAAAGATGAGTAAGGCTCTCTCCCTCTGGTGCCCAGTGGGAGTCAGGGAGGGTGTTGGTCAGTGTCAATAATAAACAGTAAACACACAAAAGATTTAAACACATATTTTTTAAAGTTTATTTATCTACTCTGAGGGAGAGAGAGTAAGTGAGCAAGGGGCATAAAGAGAGAGAGAATCCCAAGTAGGCTCTGTGCTATCTGCACAGAGCCTGAGACTGGACTTGATCCCACGAATCATGAGAACATGACCTGAGCCAAAACCAAGAGCCAGCCAGTTAACCAATGAGCCACTCAGGCACCCCAAACATATTTTTGTTTTAATTGAGGTAAAATTTGCATACAATGAAATGCACAGGCTGTAAGTATACAGTTCAACAAGGTTTAGTAATAAGTACAACCATGTAACTAACACACAACAATCAAGGTATAAAATATTTCTATCAACCAAGAAGTTGGAGCCATATTGTAGGCACAAGGTGGAAGTATGTTACATGTTTTATGACTCTATTTAAATGGAATAATTTTTTCACTGAGGTTTCCAGTTATTTCCTGCTAGTATAAAAATACTGTATCTCACAATCTTGAGAAATTTACTTATTAGTTGAGAAATTTCTTTTGTTTTGTTTTTAGGTTCCTTAGGGAATATTGATTTGAAGTAGTAGGAGCAGATACCCTTGTCTTATTTCTGTTTTTTTGAGAAAATGTTCAAAATTTCACCATAAATATATATTAGCTGTAAGGATATTGTAGATATGCCTTATCCTATCAAGAAATTTCCCTACTATTCCCTGTTTTCTATTTTTATCATGGATGGATAGCGATTTTTATCCAATGGTTTTCCTACATCTGTTGAGATAATTATTTCCTCCTTTACTCAGTCAATGTGATAAATCAGTACATTTTTGAATGTTAAATCCACCTGACCACCTGGGATAAACACTATGTGGTTATATAATGTACTATTCCTTTTTGTATATTGCTAAATCTGTTTGATAATATTTAGTAATTTTTTTTTTTTTTTTGCTATTGTTGTTTACATTCAGAAGAGTCTTAGTCTGTAATTTTCTTTGTAAGGACTTTCTCAGGTTTTGGTATCAAAATTTCCTAGCTTGATATCCTTTTCAGAAAAGAGAGTGTCTAAAATTTCCTTAGGTTCAGTATTATTTCACTCTTAAACATTTAGTAGTATTAGCCAGCATAATTATTTTGTGTTTTCTTTCTGATGAGGTTTTTAATTATGAATTCTTTCTCTTTCTCTTTCTCTTTCTCTTTCTCTTTCTCTTTTCTTTTCTTTTCTTTTCTTTTCTTTCTTTCTTTCTTTCACTTAGATTTTTATTTCTTATGAGTCAGTTTTGTAATTTCTGTTTCTCGAGTAATTGGTCCATTCTCTGATTTGTCAAATTTAATTACAAACAGTTGTTCAAAACTGTTATTTATTTTACTTTTAATGTCTGTAAGATGTATAGAGATAATGTTTATTTTATTTCTAATTGTGATAATTTTTTTATCTTTTTAAAAAAAATCTCATTAGTCTTGCTTGAGAGTTTTCATTTTATTAATATTTTAAAAGAACCATCTTTATCCATGACTTTTTCTATTTCTGTTTTTAAGATAAAATGAATTATGTTCTTATTTTTATTATCTTCTTTTTTTCATCTTACTTTGGGTTTAACTTCCTTTTCATTTTTAGCTTCTTAAGACAACTGATTTTAAACCATCCTTTTCTTTTCTAAAATAAGTATTTAAAAATATAAAATTCCCTCAATTGCTACTTTGACTGCATTCTACAAGTTCTGTTATGCTGTATTTCTGTTATAACATGAGTTAAAGTTAGTTAAAAACATTTCCTTATATGTCTTGCAATTAACTTACTACACAATTATTATTGTGAAGTGTCTTGTTTAATTTCCAAATATTTGGGAACTTTTCTAAGTGTGCTATTATAACTGAATTATATAATAATTATGTTCTGGTCAGAAGTTGTATTATGAAATATTCCAATCATTTAATAATTTGTTGAGATTTATTTTAATGTCCCAGTATGTAATCTATCTTAGTTTTTTTAAATGTATTTTTATTTTTGAGAGACAGAGAGAGAGCACAAGCAGGGGAGGGCAGAGAGAGGGAGACAGAGGATCTGAAGCAGGCTCTGCGCTGATAGCAGAGAGCTAGATGTGGGGCTCGAACTCACAAATATGAGATCAAGACCTGGGCCAAAGTTGGTTGTTTAACCAACTGAGCCACCCAGGCACCCCTGTAGTCTATCTTAGTGAGGATTCCAGGTGTAATTGAAAACAATTTACATCTGTCAGATGTCATGTTCTATAAAGTCTAATAATGTCAGTTTGATTAACAGTGTTCTTCAAATGTATATTGTTATTATTTTCCTATTGTTTTTACTGGTTACTGAGAGATTAAAATTACCTGGAGGTCAGTGCTCACCTTACACCAATTAAATCAGAATCACTGGAAATGCACCCTCGACCTCAAGTAATTATAATGTGTCAGCAGGGTTGAAAACTACCAATTTAGAAAAAAATTAAATTCTTATTGATGCTATATTTGTTGACAAAAATGCCTTTTATAATTATGTTGCTTAAATGTGTACAAAATAGATATTTAAACTTTGATTATAGCTTACTTATAGTACAGAACTGTAAAAGCAAGATAAATATAAGAATTACATAAAAGGCACAAAACCAATATTCAAATTAACAAAATTAATTTAATGCCTTATGGATTGTGTTTTGCTAAAACAACATTGCCAGTGTTGGCTTTAATAGTGGAAAGATGTGGCTTCAGATTTTGTTCTATATTTAATTTCCTTTTACATATTGAATTCAATAATACTTATGCAGAGATCTTTCCTATAACTATGTTGTACTAAATTGTATTGATAACAGCATTATTATCTGGTTAAAAAAATGATCATTTTCTGTCCTTAACCAAAATTTTGCCAGCAAGCAATTCTTGAAGGCTAATATTAATGAATGGTAAGTCCAAATCTTAATATTTGATATTTTTTCTATATTATGACAGATTTTTACTTTTATTCATTTGTAGAAAAACAAAAGTATTCTTAATAAAAAGCAAAAACACCATATATATTGAAAGAACTGTTCCCCATTTGTGGTGGATTCAGCTCTCTGCTACCCATTGATCCTTCCCTTTGCCATTAAATGCCTGATCATTGTAGAACCTGCCTAAAATTTCCAGAATACTGTCCGAAAAAGAAATTTTGAGGCTGTTGCTTGGAGGTGAGATGACACTCATATCTGTGTTCATTGACCCCTGCCACTGCAAAGTGTCATTGTTGAGTCACATTTATAGTTTCTGAAAAACTGGGAGTCTCTTGCTCCAAATGGTCCCTAGTCACACAACCATTGTTTTGTCAGGCAAAGGACAATGCTAACTAGCAAAGATGGTGACCTTATTGGACATCAGACAATAAAGATGTCCAAGCTTACTTGCCAATAGCAAATCCTGTGCTACTGTGATTATGTTAGTGTGTGTACCAAGGATTTGATAAGGTCTTACAGTTACTACGTACATCACTTAATAACTCTGTTAAGTTGTTTGGTCTAGTTGAAGATCAAATTATGATTACACTGTTATTAAAATCTGTCTCAATGCAATTGTTTATGGAATAGGAACAAGACTCCTTCTTGCTTAGTTATTTCTGTATGTGCTACCAGTAAAACTTTGGCAAGAGTAAAACAGTGATAAGAGCAAAGTAATGGCTCAACTCTATCAGTTCAACCAGAGAAGCAGAAAGACTAGTTTACAACATAATGGGATTTATTGCAGAGGATTAGCTGACATAATTGTAAGAGCTGGTTGAATCACCTCCAGAAGACTATTGTCTTTGCTTCTGAAACTAGAGCTTGAAGTCCACCTGACAGACATGCAGGAAGAAAAGATGGAATCAAAGTGGGAGCTGTCAAGGGTAAACTGAACCTACATCAGGAGCTAAAATCCCAAAAGGAAGGACCAATATCTTCATCAGTTCTCATTGTCTCTGACTTTGGAGCTATGGGTATTCTTCAGAAGCCTGGACCTTTCATCATAGAGCTAAGCATACACAATGCATCCCAGGAGTTGGGAAGTAAATGTATCTTAAAAACTGATGTAGACCTTAGAATCTTGGGTGTGAATTAGATCATAAGGTGGTCGTAAAATGATCCTGAATACAGAATTATAATTTTTTTATATTACCAATGAAATAAAAACAAAGCAATTAAAACTACTGTGGTTTCTGTCGGAATTGTCATAGCAATCACAGAACCCAGTTTGAAGAGCAATTGCTTCACATTGGTGATACTAAATTAATTTAGACAATAAACCCCATAAGCAATTTCAGAGTTCTGATCTGTGTTGGAAAAAAATGATAAGATCTGGAGCTGCAACATTAAATCAGAGGCTCTGTTCACAAGGAGCACCCATAATCCAAGATCAATAATCACGTGTTAACACAAAGTTCTATGGTCAGAGAACAACATAGGATCCAGGGTTTTGGAGAAGATTTATATTTATTTTCTGGGGCTTTGCTGAAACAAACTGGACTGTCTATCCATCTCCCTTTACTCAATTACCACTACAGCCTAACTAGAGAGCTATTTGAATGGATATCCACTCACGGTTGTTTGTGTGATGAATATCCACTCTGAGATTCTCCCTGTTTCATCAGCTGTTGTCAAGGGCTATTTGTGTACCCACTTGCTTAAAATTGAAAAATGGGAACTGGCGTTCTAACAGCTTCTGGTAGGTTTTACATAGAGAATAGTTAAATGTAAAATTCCCCTTTAGGTTTTGTACAGCATGGTTTTGTCTCCATTTGGCATCGATGATGTCTGACTCTTGGACTATTTCTCCAGGAGTCATTAAGTTCCAGTGGACTTGCTGAGGTAGATTTTAATGTGGCAAACTATTTACATTGTCTTCAGTAGAAACTTGCCAATTGGCCACATTCATGTTAGAAGGACTGTTTCTTTCTTTTTTTTAAATTTATTTTCTTGCATTATTAAAATGAATCCCATCAGGTTATGGTGTTATAATTCTTTTTGTATGTTGCTTTATATGGTGTAGTATTTTTTAAGAGGATTTCGCATCAAAACATATGAGTTAAATTAGTCTTTAATTTGCTTCTCTTGTGATTTCTTTGATTTTCATGTGAGGATAATACTGACTTCATAAAATTAATTGGAAAGTGTTTACTCTTCTATTTTTTGATAGAGAATGTTGATAACTGGTATTAATTCTTTTCTAAAAGAAAAGAATTTACCAGTTGAAGCCTTCTGATCCTGGTCTTTTCTTTGTGGGAGGTTTTTTAATTAATAATATAGTCATTATAGGTCTATTTTAATAGTTTGTATATTTCAAGATTTTTGTCTATTTCATCTAGGTTATCTAATTTGTTGGCATCCAGTTTTTCATAGTATTCTCTTATAATTCTTTTTTAATCTCTGTAAAGTAAGTAGTAATGCCCCCCCCTTTTTTTCTGATTCTAGTAATTTGAGTTTTATCTCTATTAATGAGCCTAGCTACAGTTTTGTCAATTTTGATGATCTTTTCAAATAACTGGCTTTGGGTTTTGTTGGTGCTCTCTGTTATGATTATATCCTTTAATTAATTTTTGCTCTAATCATTATTTCCTGTGTTAAACTTCTTCGGGTTTAGTTTTCTTTTTTCTCTGAGTTTCTAAAGGTTATAGGATAGATTATTGATGTCATATTTTACCTCATCTTTGTAAGTTTATTTATTTTGAGAGAGTGAGAGCAAGTGGGGAGGGGCAGAGAGAGAGAGAAAGAGAGAGAGAGAGACAGGGAGAGAGAGAATCCCAAGCAAGCTCCATATCATCAGCTCAGAGCCCAACATTGGACTTGATCGCACAAACCATGAGATCATGGCCTGTGCTAAGACCAAGAGTCAGAAACCTAACTGACTGAGCCACTCAGGTGCCCCAGACTTCATCTCATTTCAATACAGGTGCTTACAGCTATATATTTTCTTGTGGGCACTGCTTCAGCTGAATCTTCTATCTTTGGATATATTGTTTTTTACTTTTCCATTTCTGTCAAAGTACTTTATTTTCCAAATTTACTGAGGTATAATTGAACAACAGAATTGTAAGATATTTAAAGAATAACTTGCAATGATCTGTTATATGTATATTGTGGAAAGATTCCTCCTATAAAATTAACACATCTATCGCCTCACATACTTGTCTTTGTGTGTGTGTGTGTGTGTGTGTGTGTGTGTGTGAAAGGGAGAGAAAGAGAGAGAGAACATTTCAGTTCTACTCTCTTAACAAGTGTCAATTATACACTACAGTCTTATTTACTATAGTCACCATGTTCTATATTAGATATTCAAATCTTATTCATTTTAGAGCTGACATTTTGCATCCTTTTGTAAAACTCTCCCTATTTATTACACTTCCTAGCACCTAACAGCCACTTTTCTACTCCTTGTTTCTATGTGTTCGACTTTTCTTTAAGTTCCAAATATAAGTGATTCCATTTAGTATTTGTCTTTCTGAGCATAATGCCCTCACAGCTCATCCATGTTGTAATGTATCTCACATCTTCTTTATCCATTCATCCATTGATGGGCACTTAGGTTATTCTATATCTTGGGTACTGTAAATAATGCTGCAATGAACAAGGGAGGGCAAATATCTCTGTGATATCCTGCTTTCAATCCCTTTGGATACATACCTAGAAGTGGGGTTGCTGGATCATATGGTATTTCTATTTTTAATTTTTTTAAGAGCTTCCATACTGTTTTCCATATTCCATTTCCATACTTCCAATTCACATTCCCTTCAACAGTGCACAAGGGTTATTTCTTCTCCATGTCCTTGCCAGTGCTTATTATCAGTTGTCTTTTTTTTAAGTTTATTTATTTATTTTGAGAGAGAGAGAACACACATAAGGGGAGGAGGGGAACAGAAAGAGGGAGAGAGAGAATCCCAAGTAGTCCCCATGCTCAATGCAGAGCCTGATGGGAGGCTCGATCTCAGATCTCATGACTGTGAGATCACAACCTGAGCCAGTATCAATATTCGGACACTAATTGACTGAGCCACCCAGGCATCCCTGTTGTCTTTTTGAAATAGCAATTCTAGGGTGCAAGGTAGTCTAACACTGTGGTTTTGATTTGCATTTCTCTGATATTAGTGATCTTGGGTATATTTTCATGTACTTTTTGGCCTTTGGGTGTCTTCTTTGGTAAAATGGGTGTTCAGGTCCTCTGGCCATTTTTAATTAAGTTTTGTTGTTGTTGTTGTTGTTCTTCTTCTTCTTTGTTTTGTTTGGTTGTTTTTGCTATTCAGCTGTATAAATTTCTTGTGTAGCAGTAGATTAAGTATGCCCACGGAGAGAGGTGAACTCATGGGCTTCTATGTTGCCACTTGGACTGGAACCACTCTACCAAAGTTTCTTCCAAATTTCCTTGTGGCTTATTCTTTGACCCATCAGTTGTTGGAACATCTGTAGTGAAATTTCCATATATTTACTGAATTTCCCAAGTTGGCTTCTGTTATTGATTTTTAGTTTCATTTCATGAATTTAGAGAACATGATTTTGTATGATTTAAAACCTTTTAAATTTATTCAAACATGTTTTATGGCCTATGTAGAGAATGTTCCAGTGTACTTAAGAAGAAGGCATATTCTGCTGCTATTGGGTGGACTGTTCTGTAGATATCTGTGAAGGTTGCTTGCTTTAAAGCATTTTTCAAGTCTTCTATTTTTTTGCTTTTATTTTCTGTGTAGTTGTAGCTGTTACTGAAGGTAATGTATTGAAGTTCCAAGTATTACTATGAAATTGCTTTCTTTTCCCTTCAGTTCTGTCAGTTTTTACTTCTTTTTTTTTAATTTTTTTTTAAATTTTTTTTTTCAACGTTTATTTATTTTTGGGACAGAGAGAGACAGAGCATGAACGGGGGAGGGGCAGAGAGAGAGGGAGACACAGAATCGGAAACAGGCTCCAGGCTCTGAGCAGTCAGCACAGAGCCCGACGCGGGGCTCGAACTCACGGACCGCGAGATCGTGACCTGGCTGAAGTCAGACGCTTAACCGACTGCGCCACCCACGCGCCCCATCAGTTTTTACTTCTTATATTTTAGGATTCTTTTCTTTCATGCATATATGTTTATAAACAACTTTTATCATAAAAAAGTCTTTAGCAACATTATTTATCTTTTAATCTCTATTAGGTTTTCTATTGTTACTGTAAAAAACGACCTCAGATTTAATTGCATAAATCTCAAAGTTATTATATTTCAATTCTGGAAATCAGAAGTGCATTATGAGTCTTATAGGATAAATTTAAGCCATCAACTGAGCCAAAGTCATTTTGGAGGTTTTAGGAGAGAATACTTTTTTCTGACTTTTTTAATTTCTAGAGGCCATTTGCTTTCCTTGGCCTATGATCTCTTCCTCCATTTTGGATGCACATCATTCCAGTCAATTACTTCTTACATCATATTTCTTCTTTCTGACTTTGATTCTCATTCCTCAAGATCCATAACACAATCACACCTGCAAAGTCTCTGTCGACACATATTGTAACATATTTATGACTTCCGCGGATTAATATGTGCACTTGGGTGATGGCCATCATCCTACCTACCATAAAATGTATCTTGTCTGATATTAATATAGTCAATCTATTTGTCACTATTTACATGTATCGCTTTTTCCATGATTTTATTTTCAACCTATTTGTATTTTTGAATTAACGTATGTCTCTTGTAGACAGCCTATAGTTGGATAATTTTTTAAGTTCTGTTGCCATTTTCTGCCTTTTAGTAATGTTTCATTAATATACCTGATCAATCTAATTATTGATAATGTAAGATTTATATCTACTTTTTCCTGTTTCTTTTCTGTATATCTTATGTCTTTTTTCTCCTAATTCTTCCATTATTGTCTTTTATGAGTTCAGTAAATATTTTATAGAGTAGTTACACTCTTGTCATTTCTTTTAATAGGTATTTTTTAGTTATTTTCTTGGTAACTTCCCTGGGGGTTACCATTCATGTTTTAATATATAACTGTCTAGTTCATACTAACATCAACCTAATTTTTAGTATATAATAGCTCTGGCACTTGTTTAGCTTCATTCACTCTTCTGTCTGTAGTGTTATTATATGTATCACATCTTATACATCGTGCACCCATCAACAAAGATTTATAATCATTGCTTTATAAAGTTTTTTTAAAAATATGATAAGACAGGGGAGCCTGTGTGGCTCAGTTGGTTAAGCTTCTGACTTCAGCCTAGGTCATGATCTCACGGTCTGTGAGTGCAAACCTCATATCAGGCTCTGTGCTGACAGCTCAGAGCCTGGAGCCTGCTCCAGATTCTGTGTCTCCCTCTCTCTCTGCTCCTCCTCTGATCAATAAACATAAAAAAAAAAGATGACAAGACAAAAAGTTACATACAAAAATATATTTATACTATGTTTTATATTACCTATATATTTTAATTCTTTTCATTCTTCAGGTGGATTTGAGTTACAATCTAGTGATCTTTTGTTTCAACCTGAAGAACTCCCTTTAGTATTCCTTGCAGAGCAAGTCTGCTGGCAATAAATTCTCCCTGTTCTTGTTTATTTAGGGATGTGTTAATTTCTCCTTAATTTCTGAAGGATAGTTTTATAAGCTATAAAATTACTGGTTGACAACCTTTCTTTTAGCACTTTGAATATGCCACCCAACTGTACCTTGGTCTCTATTGTTTCTAATGAAAAACTTCATGAGGATCCCTTCTATATGACGAGTCTTATTTCTTGATGCTGTCAAGAATATCCTTGTCTTTGAGTTTTACCACTTTAGTTATGATGTCTAGGTGTGAGTCTCTTTGAATTGATCCAACATGCACTTAACTGAGATTTGGGGCTGTAAAGATTAATATTTCAAAATCAAATTTGGAAAATTTTTGGTATTATTTATTCAAATATCTTTGTGCCTCCCTCTTTAACTTTTCTTCTGTGACCCCCATTATACATGTGTCCTTATGTTAGATGGTATGCCATTGATCTCTGCAACTCTGCCATTTTTCTTCATTCTTTTCTTCTTTCTGTTTCTCAGACTAGATAATTGATCTGTCTTCTAGTTCACTGATTCTCCCTCCTTGCTCAAGTCTCATGTCAAACTCTAGTGAAATTTTCATTTCAGTTATTATAAACTGACAGCAGTTTATAATAAAGAATGATTCTTTTTATAATTTTTAGAAAATTATAAAATTTTCTAAAAATTATAATTTTTATAATTTTAAAAAATTTTAAATATTTATATTTGAGAGAGAGAAAGTGAGAGAGAGAAGTGCAAGTGGGGGCAGGGCAGAGAGAGGGAAACAGAATCTGAAGCAGGCTCCAGGTTCCAAACTGTCAGCAAAGAGCCCAACATGGGGCTCAAACTCACAAGCCATGAGATCATGAACTGAGCCGAAGTCGGATGCTTAATGGACTGAGCTGCCCAGGCGCCCCTTTATTTTATAATTTTGCTTTCTCTTTGTTGATATTCTTCATTGTGAGAAATATAGTTTTAATACTTTCTTTTAGTTCTTTATATGTGGATTTTAGTCCCTTAGCATATTTATAATAGATGATTTATTATTTATTTATTTATCTATCTATCTATTTATTTATTTATTTATTTTCTACTAAATCCCGTGTCTGGGCTTCTTCAGGGATAGTTTCCATTGACTATTAAACTTTGCTGTCTATGAGCCAACATTTCCTGTTTCTTTGCATGTCTTGTATTTTTGTTGTTGAAAACTGAATATTTAAAATCATATTATTTGGCACTTCTGGAGATCAGATTACTTTCCCTGCCCAGGGCTTGTTTTTGCTGCATTTTTTTGTTTTATTGTTATTTGTTTGTTCAATGACTTCTCTGAAAAAATTCTGTATAAAGTCTGTGATGTTTGTTGTGTGTGTTCACAGAAGTCTCTGCTCTATTAGATTTGTGGTCAGCTAATAATTATATAAATATTCTAAAATGGATTGAACCAATGGTTTTCTAAGTATTTTCCAAAGAACTCCATGTGCATATTGAGGCAGGAAGTCAACACTCAGCCTGACATTTGAGAACTCTGATTTAACCTCCATTTCATGGTTGTACAGAGCCTCAAAGTTAGTGCAAGGTCCGATCTTAGGGCTTTCTCAGTCTTCTTTTCTTAGTATGTGCACAGCCCAGAGCATGCAAATAACCATATTGGATGGTGCTGGCCCAGTGCGCGTGTGAAACATTATGATATGTGGTTTGAACATCAAGACATAACAGTGAGATTAGTTTTAATTTTTATGAGGTGTCTCACCTGGAGTAAGTTAACCTCCCATTATTAGGGAATTTCTGTAATTCCAGAAATATGCCAGAGACTTTCAAAGACACTCCGGATATCTTCTTCTCCAGATACGTTTTTTAAGTTTTTTAAAACAATTATTATATAGTTTTCACCAACTGTTGTCCACTGCCTCAGGCAGCTGCAAAGTCAAAAATTTCTTCTCATTGTTTTTTGACAAATGCTCTGGGGAAGCTTTTGCAGCACTGGGTGTGCTCTGAGCCATGTCAAGTAAAGACAGTCTTGCAAGTAGGATCTTCCAATGACTATCAGACAGGTTAAAGTAATGACATTTCTCTGGGAATGACAGTTCTCTGGTTTGAAGGAGGTTCAACACTATCTGACTCTTCATGTTCCTGCCAGGCTACTAGTTTACAGTGTAATTTCAGCCTACAGTTTTCCAAGGTTACTATGGAGCTGGAGTGGTATGGATGAAAATGAGACTAATGAAAGTACCACGAAGTTTACTGTTATTATTGAATTCAGCTGTTTTCTCTAATAAATTGCTTTGTGGAAACTCTGGTTAATTTCCAGAGTCTTGAAAAAAACTTGGTTCTCACAATTTTTGCTAGTTTTCTAACTTCTTTTATGGAAACAAAAATTCAGAGGTCTTTATTCCATCATTTGTGCTAAGTCTAGGATTGCATTTTGAAAAATGAAAAAAGAGTTGAAGAGAAACAGTGATGCTAGACTGAGGAAAAAATCTGAGTTAAAGAAAATTCTTTCTAAGAAAACTATTGTTTAGGCCTTTGTTGTCTATACAGTAGCCACAAGCCACATATATCTGTTTAAATTCAAATTACTAAAATTAAATGAAATTTAATACTCAATTTCTCATTCACAGTAGCAAAATTTGAAGAGTTCAATAGTCACATGGAGCTAGTGACTAACATTTTAAACAGTACAAATTTATAATATTTCCATAATTGATAAATGTTCTACTGGACAGTGCTGGTCTAGTGTGTCTATAAAGAATCGTGATATGATTTGAACATCAGATTATGAGATTGAGATTGGCTTTAATATTTATTAGCTGTCTCATCTGATACAAGTGACTTAATTTCTAAGTACGAGGGATCTTGAAGCAGTAGGGAATGCAATTATTGAATCAAGAGAACACATGTGAAAGCATCTTAACTCAGATTCCAGCATGTGGTAGTATTCAATACATGTTGTTATTCCTCTCCTATGCCCATATATTTTCACTTTTACTTTCTCTTGAAATACTTGCCAAATGAACTGTCTTCTTTCCTGATAACATGGAATATTAGTCTCTCTTTCTTCATGTGAGCAGGTACTTTTAGGTAGTGGAGGAAAATATCATGGAGTCAACAACCTTCAGGGACAGAGAGGAGGTTACCTTCATTAGAGGTCTATTTATTTATGTGTGGGGGGAAGACTGGATCTCAAAGTGGAAGCCCTCTGTTATTTTTATTCATTATGGTTCTAGAAAGAACTATAAAATAGGACAAACCAAGCCCTTTGAGGAGCCAGATCCACCTTTGGTTTGGACCACTCTCCATTCTGTGGCACTACCCTCTCTTTATAAGTAAACCTCACCACTCTCAGCTAGTCTCAGCATATGGTCTGTAAACCTGTTTCCACTTACAGAGACATTTTTCTGTAAGTAAATAATATTTTCTCTTTTATAGTTAAGCATGAAGCTTTTATTGAAAATTTCAATTAAAAAAATTTTTTTCTAAATTTCTGTTAGGTAACATAAAGTCAAATGTCAGTTTTTGATGTACAGTTTAATGATTCAACACTTCCATACATCACCCAGTGCTCATCACAAGTGCATCCTTAATCCCCATCACCTATTTCACCCATCCCCCCACTTACCTCCTCTCTGGTAACCAGTAGTTTGTTCTCTATAGTTAGGCATCTGATTCTTAGTTTGCCTCTCTCTTTTTTCTTCCTCCTATGATCATTTGATTCATTTCTTAAATTTCACATGTGAATGAAATCATATGGTATTTGTCTTTCTTAGTCTGACTTACTTCACTTAGCATAATATTCTCTAATTCCATCCATGTTGTTGCAAATGGCACAATTTTGTTAAATTTAAAAAAAAATGTTTATTTATTTTGAGGGAGGTGGGTGGAGAGAGGGGGAGAGAGAGCGGGGGACAGAGAATCTCAAGCAGACTCCTTGCTGTCAGCACAGAGCCAGATACAAGGCTTGCACTCACAAACTGTGAGACCACGACATGAGCCAAAATCAAGAGTTGGATCCTTAACTGACTGAGCCACCCAGACACCCCTAGATTTCATTAAATTTAAGAAAATATCACTCTTGGCTTTTTATAACTCTCATTTATTAAGAAACAAGGAATGTATTTACTTCTTTTCTAATAAAAGTATACATTTTCACTGCAACATTTTTTTTTTCTTAAAATCCTTAAACTAGAAGACATACAGTGAGACACTAAAAGCCACGGATTCTTTACTGGTGCATCTTAATGGTCACTTCATGTCTGAAGGAAAATGAATATTCCTTATGGGATAACTCCCAGGATTTATGAAGAAAGGACAAGGCTGTCAACAGTGATATAACTTTCCTATTAGGCTAGAATTGCACAGTGAAAGATGGACCTTGGCTTTGCTAGGAACCAAGCTCTCAGAGGAGGTGGTAATAACATGGAACCCTCCCCCAACTATCTTCTGAAAAATAAAAGAAGCTGTGATTATGGTAGCCTCCTGTAAAGCCCAAAGCTATTAAGTCAAATTTCTTTGAAAAAGTTTTGGGTTAGGAGATTCCAAAGAGTAATAAATGGGGGCGCCTGGGTGGCGCAGTCGGTTAAGCGTCCGACTTCAGCCAGGTCACGATCTTGCGGTCCGTGAGTTCGAGCCCCGCGTCGGGCTCTGGGCTGATGGCTCAGAGCCTGGAGCCTGTTTCTGATTCTGTGTCTCCCTCTCTCTCTGCTCCTCCCCCGTTCATGCTCTGTCTCTCTCTGTCCCAAAAATAAATAAACGTTGAAAAAAAAAATTAAAAAAAAAAAGAGTAATAAATGCTATACACTTTTCTTGAAGAAAAAAAAAAGTGTATATAAACTTTTTTTAGGGAAACAAAACTACTATTTTCATAAACTTACTACATTGTTATTTTATTACTTAATAAACTATGACTTAAACAACTGTCCAGTATTGCTTCAAGATTTTCAACATTTCAAATGTTTTTCTCGACCATTATCTCTGTTCTTCATAACACTTTGAAAGGGATTAAATTTTCTAATAGCTCCGACTATTTAACAAATATAAAGACCATAGAGCAATAGCCAACTACTTGAGCCTGAGGGGAGAAAAGTCCAGCTTTCCTGCCTTATAGTTAAGGAAAGGTGACTTAGCATCATAATTAAGATTTTAAAAAGGTAGCATCATGATTGGTGCTCATCTAAAGGATCCTGTACGTGTGTTGCATGGAGTTTCATGATTTCAAAGCAAAAGAAGGAGTGATGGGGGAAAGAACAAGAGGCAAACAGGTAAAAAAACAAACAACATAATTCAGGAGATATGAGATGGGGTCCATTGGGTCTGTCACAAGAGGATGGTTGCACTTTGAATCTGTGCTGGTGCACATAAAGCTCACCATCTCATTGTCTTTGCAGAATCCAGGGTGATAAGAAAAAAATAATGATAAAAGATAATAGAGGAAAGAAGGGTCAGAGAGGGATTTCATTGAGTCTACTTCAGTGAGCATTGAGGCAGCCATTAGGGATTCCCCATTTAATTGATGGGACTTTGGAGTCAAAGCTTATTGGTCAATATTCTCTCCTTTGGGGTGCCTGGGTTACTTAGTTAAGCAACCGACTCTTAATTTCGGTTCAGATCATGATCTCAAGGTTTGTGAGATCAAGCCTTGCACTGGGCCCTGTGCCATTAGTGCAGAGCCTGCTTAGGATTCTCTCTTTCCCTCTCTCTCTCTCTCTCTGCCCTCCCCTTGCTTGTTCTCTCTCACTTTCAAAATAAACAAATAAATTAAGAAAGCATATTTTCTACTCTGATCTCTAGAAATAGGCAAAAATACAACCCTGTATGATTATCCATTTACTTAGTTACTTAAAAAAAGGCATTTGATAATAACTCTGTTTTGAAACTTTTAACTTCTCTTTTCACCCAGGTTGTTTGCAGCATTTATGGACCTTTGGGATTCCTGACTTACTGATGGTGGATTTACGGTATAATCCAATGGTTACCCCAGTACAGGATGCAGAAAAAAACTCACCCTAACACAGAACATGTTCTCATTATGGTGGAAGCAACAGGCATAGGCTGCTGAGAACCCATATGAAAAATGCATGATGGGATAGATCTTGCTGGTTAAACTGGGGCAGAAGTCAGACTTCTTTCTGGATTATGCCCCGCTCACTCCTTTGGAAAAATATATTATATTATGGAGAGAGACACAAGACTCATACTGGGAGATTCTAATGAAACTTTGTAATACAAGGAATTTTTGGAACTTCTGAAAGCCTTGGTCAAACACGTGTGCCTTTGAGTTGAGTTGCAGACCTCTCTACCTTTGCCCTGGTTTCATTGATATTATAACACAAAAAAAAAATATTCTGAAATATCTGTCATCCAGATTAATTTCTGTGTTCTCTATATCCTTGCTGCTCAACATGTGGTTTCTGAACCGGCATTGTTGTAATCTCTCACACATTTGTTAGAAAGGTAGACTCTCAAACTTTACTGTAGACTTACTGTATCAGAAATTGCATTCTCAAATGATCTCCTAGTCATTGGATACACATTTGGCAAACAATGATCTATATTACCACAGCATTCCAAGGGGCCATAGGTACTCAGTAGGGAGTTGGTTCTGACATCCAGTCATAATGAGGTGGGTGAGAAACTTCATTAGCCAATGAAAAAGAATGGTTAAGTCAGAAGACCCTGAAAGGTTTTTCTTGTCCATCTCTTAAGGCAAATGCAAGCCAGAAGCAAGGAACAGCCTTGGGGAGGAAGAGGGCTTCATATTCCAATGAAGACACATTTGGAGTGATCTTAAATGAGAACCAAATTCATCAGCTTTAATGAAAGTCTGAGAAAGTGATGGAATTTTAAGATTAGTACAAAGTAGGTGAACACTGTTTAAGATTTTCCATCTGGGTTTAGGGAAGAATCTGGAGTAATAGCCATTTATGTGCCACACTGCCTAAGAATTCTTTGCTTTTGTGCATGAACACTGTTTGCAGAAATAAACCATTTTCCTTTTTTTTTGTTTTTGGTGTGTTTGTTTATATTTCAGATATAATCAGGATACTGAAAAAGGATAGTAGCCATTTTCCTTGGTATTGCTACAGAGATCCCTGGTATTTCTATTTCATAGTATTTTGTATGCTTTTTACTGCTGAGTTAGAATGGCAAGACTCCCCACCTTTTTTTACTTTAAGTTACATGAGGCCAATGGGTTTGTTGGTGGTGTTCACCAGCAGGGCTTTTGGAACCCGATGGAACAAATAGCAACTGCTACTTGTTTATGTGCAGAAGGCAAGTGATTCATATGTAGGATAAAGAGTACTATGGTGGTAGGTGAGCAGAGGCTTGAGGCGGCGCAGAGAGGAGGACCTCACTACCATCTGAAAGACGACCAAGATAAGTGGAGGTGCACCCACCCCAATGGGGTGCTTCAGAAGAAGAATGAAATGCAGTGCTAAAATAGAGATAGTGAAGAGGAGGTGATGAGAAATCAGTAATCAGTAGAAGACCAGAATGAGCTTAAATGCTGGGGCATAAGAGAAAGATAAATGTCTCTCTTGCAGTCACTATTTTGGTGACCAAAAAACAAACAAACAAACAAAAAAAACCCAAAAAACAACAAAAACCCTAAACCAAAACACACACACACACACACACACACACACACACACACACACCCCTGCACAAACTAGCAGCTTAAAACAGACAAAACCAACAGTGGTATGTCCTGCCTACCTCACCATACCACATATACAATGTGTTTCATTATTTCACGGACACACAAAAAAGTGATGGCCTATCACTGTACTTACTGAATGTGATTTGTGATAGTTTGGGTTATCATGTAATTACATTTTGTTTAAAATATTGAACAAAGTCAATAACAGAGTTATAAGGAAAAATCCTTATCAGGATGAACAAATTACCTGGCAAGTGAATTAATTAACACCAATTTCAAGCAATGAAATACATTATTAATTACTCTCTATCACTACAGATTTCTTGCGGAATGGGTAAGTTTATTTATCACCATTAACAGTTTTAATTACTGAAACATCAACAATTAATAAATTTTGAAAGTGTTCAGTGTTAGATACTACTGTTTTATCATATTTAAAATTCTTGTCTGTACAATGTTCTTTAAACTCAGGCTAGTACAGGCAAATCCCCAATCTGGGCACTGTTTTCCCCATTTGTAAAGTTTGCCATTGAACAAGGAAATTTCTCAAATGCCTTCCCACTCTCAGATGTTATGTTACTAATTATGAAAAAAGATATAGATTTTTAATGCCTTTTACACAATATATAGGACTTAAAGTTTATAAATGTCTTTTTTTTCAATATATGAAATTTATTGTCAAATTGGTTTCCATACAACACCCAGTGCTCATCCAAGTTTATAAATGTCTTTGAGATACATTGTCTTATTTAATTTTCTTTTTTTTTTTTTTTAATTTTTTTTTTCAACGTTTATTTATTTTTGGGACAGAGAGAAACAGAGCATGAACGGGGGAGGGGCAGAGAGAGAGGGAGACACAGAATCGGAAACAGGCTCCAGGCTCTGAGCCATCAGCCCAGAGCCTGACGCGGGGCTCGAACTCACGGACCGCGAGATCGTGACCTGGCTGAAGTCGGACGCTTAACCGACTGCGCCACCCAGGCGCCCCATTGTCTTATTTGATTTTCAAGTCAACATTTTGTCTAGGATGCTGGGTTGAGGGAATTTTTTTTCTTTTCTAGTACATTTCATTTTTGAAAAAAGGACACACACAAGCATATACAGTATTAGTAATTCCTAGAAAACTAGAACACATTTATGCTCATCATTTTCTTTCTTTCTTTCTTTCTTTCTTTCTTTCTTTCTTTCTTTCTTTCTTTCTTTCTCTTTCTTTCTTTCCTTCTTTCTTTCTCTCTTTCCTTCCTTCCTTCCTTCCTTCCTTCCTTCCTTCCTTCTTTCTTTGAGAAAGAGAGAAAGAGCGTGAGAGGGAGCATGAGTGGGGGAGGGGCAGAGAGAGAAGGGGTCAGAGCATCTGAAGTGGGCTCTGCACTAACAGCAGTGATCCTGATGTGGGACTTGAACTCACAAACCATGAGATCCTGACCTGAGCTGAAGTGGGCCACTCAACTGACTGAGACACCCAGGTTCCCCTGCTCATCATTTTCTAATTATAATTTTAGGTAATAATTTTATTGACCTGGATATAGATTGTTAGAGAAACCATTGCTTTGTGATTTCAAACCCTTTGGCCACCTTAAACCATGGCTGCTAGGAAGAGTCACAAGGCTAAAAACATCGCTGTAAAATGTAGGTCCATTTCTGCAAGTTTTCAAACCTTTAATGCCCAAAGTTCTGGCTCTAATGCTCTTCCTTGGAGGAACAGACTTTCCAAAGGCATCAGAGAACTCTTTCATGAATTTCAAGGTTCCTGGAAAGCCCATCCACTCCTGATACTTCTCATCTTTCTATGTTACATACAAAGCCCAAGGTTCCAGCCCACTGCTATATTTCTGATTATTGTGCACTCTAAAGTTGCTGCAGTTTTAAGCTTGATATTGCTTTACCTAGTTTAGCATAGGCATCTCATAAATTTAAATTTCCAGCATCCAAAACCCAAGGTTTTGATATGCTCTTACTCCATATAATAGTACATCAATCTATGTTTTAATAATCCGTTTGCATGAAATTAATTAAAATGCAATTGCCATTGCAATTAGATGTTTACTTTTTTGATTTAAAGAGCAATTTCCCTTTATCTTAATATTAAGAAAAACATTAGTAGTTCTAATCATTTGGCATTTATATATTGTTGGTTTCTATACAATCAGTTTAGTTTGACAGGATCTTTAGTAAATAAGAAATAATCCGGCATTAACTAATAAATTATTTTCTGGTGCACGTGAAAATTTTACAAAGAGCTGCAATTATATTTGTGTATGGCAGTGGTAGCTAATTTAAAAGAAAAAAAATTTAGGCTATCAACTTTGCCTCCACAAACATATGGCCTTCTCATTAAATTCTTCTTTTATTGTACCCCATGTAAGTGATTATTGACTTTTTAGTGATCTCACTGTTCCATCACTAAATTGCTTATGTTCCAAATGCTTATGTTCTATCACTCTTCTATTACTAAATGTCATTATCTGACATGCATATCTTTGCTTTTAGTATTATTTTATAAAATTCTCCCCAAGTGGACTATAAGCCCCAAGAGAACACGAACTGTATTGTATATAGAATTTCATCATTGTCACTGGCCCTAAATAAAACACAGCACAGAGAGTATGCCCTTAGTCAATATTTGTTAACCATGACCATCATTTCTGCATTCCTGCAACATCTACATATGAATTTCAAGGCAACAACACAGCCTTTTAAGGGAAAGACTGTAAGACACAGAGCCAGAAAGTTATATTTGTTTTTTTTTTCTTAACATTTTAATAGAGCATAACATGCATACAGTAGAGTACACCATCCTGTGTTCAGCTCAGTGCATTCTCACAAAGTGAACATACTCTGGGTTGAAAAATAGAATATTACTTGTCACTCAGAAGCCTGCCATGGGCCCTCCAGTCACTAACCTGTCCCCCCCAAATGTAACCACTATGCTATCCTCTGTCAACATTGAGTAGTTTTACTCTGAACTTCCTATAAATTGGATCTTATAATACAGATGATTTACAATTTTTTTCATATAGCATTATGTTTATGGGGTTTATTTATGTTTTTGCATGCTGTTGCACTTAGCAAAAGTGGCTTACTTACCATTAGTAGACCACAATTTGTTTATCTAATCTATAGTTAATAGAAAGATTGTTTCTAGTCTGTGTGTGTGTCTACAAGTTGGGGAGGGGCAGAGAGAGAGAGAGAGAGAGAGAGAGAGAGAGAGAGAATCCCAAGCAGGCTCCAGGTTGTCAGCTGTGGAGCTCTATGAGGGGCTCAAACTCACCAACTGTGAGATCATGACCTGAGCTGCAGTCAAGAGTCAGACGCTTAACCAACTGAGCCACCAGGCACCCCTGTTGGGAATTACTTTACAGCTCAATTTACGACCAATTTTGGTGAATATTCTAAGAACAAATATAAATTCTGATGTCTGTATGCACTGTTTTCCATCAGTTTTTAATCACTTATACATATTAATACCTATAGTATTATACACATTTTAATTTGTTAATGTAAATGTACTACGATATATATATATATATATATATATGCATTTTATTAAGTTTAGAAAAAAAAAAAAAGACCAGTACATCCTCAAATATTTTTTTTCTTTTTCAGATATTCCAATTTTACATACACACACTTACTTTTCCTGTTTTTATATTTGCAGTTCTTTTCCTTTAGAATTTTAGTAAATATATTCCAATTACCTGGTTTCCATCATTCCTTCTGGAAAGTCTTATTTTAGCTGTGTTATTTTTCCTTTCAGTGTGATAGGTCTTTTTTTCCTCTGGTTTCTTTTAAAACCTTTTTCACATGTCCTATTAGTGTTCTGATGTGCTTAATTTTATTGTCTTTAGATGCCTCTGCTTAGAGTTTATATCATGTTTTGAATTTGTGAGATAATTTTTTTTTCAATTTAAAAAAATGTTAATTTTTTAATTAAAAGTTTTTAAAGTGTATTTATTTTTGGGGTGGCTGGGTGGCTCAGTTGGTTGAGCATCCTACTTCGGCTCAGGTCATGATTTCACAGTTTGTGAGTTTGAGCCCTGCGTCGGGCTCTGTGATGACAGCTTGGAGCCTGGAGCCTGCTTTCGATTCTGTGTCTCTCCCTCTCTCTGCCCTTCCCATGCTCATGCTCTGTCTCTCTCTGTCTCTCAATAATAAATAAATGTTAAAAAAAATTAAAGTGTATTTTTTTTTCAAGGGTGGAAAGAGACAGAGAAAGAGAGAGAGAATCCCAAGCAGATTCTGTGCTGTCAGTGCAGAGCCTGGCGTGGTGCTCGATCACATGTATCATGAGATCATGACCTGAACTGAAATCAAGAGTCAGACACCTAACCAAGTGAGCCACCCAGGTGCCCTATCAATTTTTGAGAATTTTTAGGAATTATCTCTTTTAAACCCAATCTTTTGCTTCCTACACTTTTTGAACTTTAATTATATATACATAATTACTGACAAGTTAAAACTTTTCACCTTGTATCATAGTCTTCTTAATCACTTTAAAAAAATTTCCATGCTTTTAATGGTTAATACCATATTTTTTTCTCTTCTGACTTCTTTTAGCTAATGCTGTATTCATCTGTGTCTGAGGTTAAACCCATCTGTTGTTTCTAATTTCAGTTGTCATATCTACTAATTCCATAATTACTTCTTTAAAATGTATTTTTAGGGTCACCTGGGTGGGTCAGTCAGTTTCACTCCTGGCTCCTGATTTTGGCTCAGGTCATGATCTTGCATCTGTGAGATCGAGCCCTGAATTGGGCTCTGTGCTGACAACGTGGGGCCTGCTTGGGATTCTCTGTCTCGCTCTCTCTCTGCCTCTCCCCTACTCATTGTCTGTCTCTCTCTCTCTCTGTCTCTCTCTCTTAAAATAAATAAACATTAAAAAAATTTTAAGTGTATTTTTAAAGCTTTACTGAGGCCCAGTTGACCTACAATAATTTGCCCATATTGAAAATGTGTAATTTGATTTGTTTCACTGTACATGTACACGGAGATAGTGGTGCCAAAATCATGAAAATGAACATATTCTTTCCTTAAGTTTCTGTGCATCTTTATAATCATAAAACAAGGGGCATAAGAGTACCCCTTGTTTTCTCTGTCATCAAGCAATTGCTAATTTATGTCATAATAAATCAGTTTTCAACTTCTAGAATTTTATGTAAATTTAGCTATATAATATTACTTTCTTTTCTGTTCATTTTTTATTGTGCTAAATAAACATGACATAAAACTTACTGTTAAAGCTATTTTTAAGTGCACAGTTAGCTGGCATTAATTACATTCGCATTGTTGTGCAACCATCACCACCATCCAGCCCAGAGCATTTTTCATCATTTTGAATTAAAAACTCTGTACCTGGTAAGCAGTAACTTTCCATTACTTCCTTCCCAGACTCCTGGTAACTACCATTCTACTTCGTTTCTACAAATTCGACTATTCTTAGATAACTTATATAAAGTACTTCATATATTTGTCCCTTTGGGTCTGGTATTTTACGTAGTATAATGTCTTCAAGGTTAACATGTGCTGTAACACGAATCAAAAGTCCATTGATTTTTAATGCTGAATAATATTTCATTGTGCATTTATACCATATTTTGTTTAACTGTTCATCTCTTGATGGAAACTTTGGGTTGTTTCCACCTTTTAGCTATTGTGAATAATGCTTTTATGAACACTGTTGTGCAAATATGTTTTAGGCCCTCCTTCCAACATTTAGATATATACCCAGAAGTGGAATTTCTGGATCATTTGGTAATTATTTAACTTTTTGAGGACCCATCACACTGTTTTCCAGAGTGGCTACATCATTTTATATTCCCATCAGTGATGCACAAGGTCTCCAAATTTTTCATGTTTTGGCCAACACTTACTTTGGTTGTGTTTGTTTGTTTCATGATAGCTATCATAATGGGTATAAAGTGGTACAACATTGTGGATTTTACTTGCATCTCCCTAATGGTTACTAATGTTGAGTATCTTTTCATGTGTTTATTTGCTTTTTGTATGTCTTTGGAGAAATGTCTATTCAATTCTTTTGCCCATTTTTAATTGGGCTGTTTATTTTGTTGTTGATATGTACCCTTTTTTGACTGGCTTCTTTCACTTAGGGTAATTTGTTTGTTAATTGCATGATCAATAGTTCATTAGCTTTAATAGTGAACAGTATTTCACTGTGTAGATGTACCATAGTTTGTCTATACATTCACTTCTTGACATGCACATGGGCTCTTTTCAGTTTTTAGCTTAGAAATAAAGCCACTATGACCATTTGCATGCAAGTCTTTGTGTGTACATATTTCCATTTCTACAAGTATGTGTAAATATATAGAAGTAGAATGACTGATTCATATTGTAATTATATATTCAAAACTACAGTTATAGAGAAACTCATCTCACCAGCAGTGTGTGAGAATGTCATTTCCTCCAAGTCTTTATCAGCACATGATTTGGTTAATCATCAATATTAGTCATTATGATAGGTGTACTGGTACCCTATCATGGTTTTGATTTGCATTTTGTTAAGTTTAGAAAAAAATGACCATTACATACTCAAATATTTTTTTTTCTTTTTCAGACACTCCAGTTATACATAATTTAGGCTAATGGAAGCTGTATTCCTGATTACTAATGATAAGGCTATCCTTATTTTGTTGTTGTTGTTGTTGTTGTTGTTGTTGTTTTGTTTGTTTTGAATCTTTTAGTCTTTGCTTTTAATTTGGGAAATTTCTATTGCTGTGTTCTCAGACTACTAATTATTTCTTCTGTATCATCTAAACTGTCTAACTTGTCACTAATCTTATTCGGTGTATTATATTTTATCTCACACATAATATTTTTCATTTCTACATGTATAATGTGGGTTTTAGTATCTTTCTGTCTATTTAACATATTAAATTTGACTCCCAGCTTTTTGAACATATGGAATACAGTTGTAAAACTATTTGTGATTTTTTTCATTGCTAATTCTAACATCTGTGTCAATTCTGGATGTTTGGATTTACTGACTTTATTCCTCCTTTTGGATCATACTTTCCTGCTTCTTTTCATGCTAGTAGTTTTTAGTTGGCTTAAAATATAGTGAATTTTACCTGGTGTTGGATATTTTTATGTTTCTAATTTTGTTTTTGAACTTTTCCCTGGAATACAGTTACAATATTCAGGAATAGTTTGATTCTTTGCAAACTGCTTTCAGTATTTGTTAAATGAAGTCAGAACAGCCATTATTTTAAGGCAAATTATCTTCCACTACTTTGATAAGACCCAGCTGAGTACCCTACCCAATGCCTTGTGACTCATTAGACTTTACAATCAGTTGGGTAAGAACAGGCACTATCGCCAGTCCTCTGTGAGCTTTAAATACTATCGTGTGTGTGTGTGTGTGTGTGTGTGTGTGTGTGTGTGTGTGTGTTGTTTTATTTTATTAATATATTTTATTTTTGAGGGCAGTTTTAGATTCATAGAAAAAATTAGTAGAAAGTACTAAGATTTTTCATATTTACCTCCTCCTACAGATGTATAACTTCCAGTTATCTCATACCATAGTGATAATGTTTATTATACTTGATAAACATACACTGACACATCATTATCACTTAGAGTCCATAGTTTACCTTCAGCTTTATTCTTGGTGTTGTATATCATATGGGTTTGGATAAAAGTATAATGCACATATTTGCTATTGGGAGATCATAATTTTATATCCTGAATATCCTCTGTGATCTGCTTATTTACTTCTCTCTCCCTACCTAATCCCTGGAAACAATTGATGTTTTTACTCTCTCCATAGTTTTTCCTTTTCAAAGCTGTCATGTAATTGGAATCATACAAGATGCAGCCTTTTCAGATGACTTCGTAAACTTAGTAACTTTCATTTAAGCTTTGTCCATGTCTTTTCATGGTTTAATATAACATTTTTTTAAATACTGAATATATTGCATTGTCTGGATGTACCAGAGTTTATTTATCTATTCACATAAGCATATCTTGATTATTTTCAAGTTTTGGCAATTAATGAATCAAACTGCCATAAACTTATGCATGAAGGTGTTTTTAATGTGTGCACAAGTTTTTAACTCCTTTGGGAAAATTTTCAAAAGCACAATTACTGTATTATATGGTAAAAATATGTTTAGTTTGTAAGAAATTGCCCCTTCTGATAATTTTGTCTTTAACATCGCTAGTTTAATTCCATTGTGGTCTAATAGCAGGCATGATAGAATTTTTATTCTTTTAAATTTTTCAAGGTATGTTTTACAGTCTAGAATGTGGTGCATCTTGGTGAATGTTCCATGTGAACTTGAGAAAACTGTGTATTCTGTTGTTGTTTTATAGTCTATAAATGCCCATTATATCCAGTTGATTGATGGTGTTGTTGAATTTAATTATGTCCCTACTGATTTTTTGTCTGAGGGTCTGTACATTTCTGATAGAAGGTTGTTGAAATCATCAAGTATAATAATGGATTCATCCATTTCTCCTTGTAGTTCTAATTGTTTTTGTCTCAATGAATTTTTATGCTCTCTTGTTACATGTGTGGATATTGAGGATTGTTATGTCTTTTTGGAAAATTGACTCCTTTATCATGTAATGCCTCTGATAACTTTGCTAGCTCTGAGGTCTACTCTTTCTGAAATTAATATAATTTTTCTGGTTTCTTTTGATTAATGTTAGAATGGTATATTGTCTCCATATTTTTACTTTTAATTTATATTTAAAGTGTATTTCTTATGGACGACATATAGTTGGGTATTATTTCCAATCCACTCTGACAAACCCTATCTTTTAATTGGTGCATTTAGACCACTGATGTTCAATGTGATTATTGATATAGAGTGATGAATATCAACCTTATTTGTTTTTTACTTATTGCTCTTGATTTTTGTTACTATCTTTGTCTTCCACTATTTTTCACCATTTTGTTGTTTTGTGTAATAAAAAAAATACGTATCTTGACACAGAGCTCTTGAAACCCTTGTAAATTCCTAAGTGATAAGAGGACTAGGGCCATCTTTGGTTCTATTGAGGTGGCTCTTACTGGGCTCTTGGATGATTCCTGGACGGGAACTGTCACCAAAAAACCAAGCCATGATTAAAGGCTTGGAATTTTCAGCTCTACCTCCTATCCTCCAACGAGGAGAGAGGGGCCAGAAATGGGGTTAAATAATTGGTCATGCTTATGTGAGGAAGCCTCCAAAAAATTCTAATACTAGGGGGTTTGAGGAACTTCCAAGCTGATGAAAACCTGCACAGTTAAAGGGTGATGCATCACAACTCCATGAGGTCAGAAGCTCCTGAGCTCAGGACCCTCCAAGACCTTGCCCTATGTATTTCTTCATCCAGCTGTTCATCTGTTATTTATGACATTATTTAAATAAATAAATAAATAAATAAATAAATAAATAAATAATACATACATACGTGCATAAATGCATAAATAAATAAAGTAAACAAGTAGTATTTTTCCCCCTGAATTCTGTGAGCTGCTCTGGGAAATAAATCAAAACTGAGAAGAGGGTCATGAGAACCCCTGATTTGTAGCCACCCTGGACAGAAGTTGTGGGTACCCTGGGGACCTACTACTTGAGATTGGCATCTGAAATAGGGTGGGAGCAGTCTTGTGGGAATGAGCCCTTAATCTGTTGGTTCTGATGTTATCTCTGGGTATATAGTGTTAGAATTGATTTAAATTGTAGGATGCCAGCTGGTGTCACAGATAATTTCTTGGTGTAGGGTAAAACCTCCATACATTTGGTAATCAGAAGTGTCAAAGTGTGAGCAGTAAAAGAGGCTCACAGAAAAGAAAGACAAAGAGGGAAGAACTGGGTTTTTCCCTACAAAAGAAGAAAAGAACTTGTTTTTCAATATAGGTTCTAATTGAGCTTTTTGTATTCTATATGATTCTATTTCTTAGCATATTTTATACACTTTTTTTTTTACTTTTCTTAGAAGTTACCTTAAAGTTTGCAATATACATTAAAACTAACCCAAATTCATTTTTGAATAACACTATAGTGCTTTACAGGTATTGTGTCTTATAACAATATTTTCTCTCATCCCTAATGTTGTTTTGTGTATACATAAGCATAATAAGCATATATGTATGTATATATCTATATATGCATACATAACTGAATACGTTATTACTATTATTATTTTGAACACTGTTTCCTTTTAGATCAGTTAATACTAAAATAATTTGTTATACCTTTACTATTCCATCTTTAGTTCGTTCTTTGTTTCTTTCTTTGTTTCTTTCTTTCTTTCTAGATCAAGTTTCTTACCTATATTATTTTCCTTCTCTAAGGAACTTCTTTTAACATTTCTTGAAATATAGGTATAGGTCTTCTGATAACAAATAACCTCAATTTATGTTTATCTGAGAAAGCCTGTATTTCTTCTTCCTTTTTGATGGATAATTTTGTAGGGTATAATATTCTAGGTTTGAGGGTTGTTTTATTATTTTTACTTTTTTTCTCTTTAACACTTTATTTCACTCCACTGTCTTCTTGGTTGCATAATTTCTTAAGGGAAATTAGATGTAATACTTATTTTTACTTCTTCATAAGTAAGGTGTTATTTTCTTTTTTTTTAAGTTTATTTATTTATTTTGAAAGAGAGAGAGAGAGGAGAGAGCTAGGAAGGGGCAGAGAGAGGGAGAGAGAATCCCAAGCAGTCTTCATGCTGCCATCACAGAGCCCAATGTGGGGCTTGATCTCAAGAACCATGAGATCATATTCTGAGCCAAGATCAAGAGTTGACACTTAACTGACTGAGCCACCCAGGTGCCCTTAAAGTGTTATTTTTCTTGTGACTTCTTGTAGAACTTTATCTTTGATAGTCTATATTTTGAAAATGATATGCCTAGGTGTTGTACATTTGGAATTTATCCTAGTGGGTGGTCTCTGAGCTTCCCAGATCTATGATTTGACCTCTGACATTAATTTGGGGGGAATTCTCAGTCGCTATTGTTACAAATATTTCTTCTAACCCTTTCTATCTTCTCCTTGTGGTATTCCTATTACACTTATGTTACATATTTTGTAGTTGTCCTATAGTTTGGGGGTATTATATTTTGTTTTGTTTTGTCTATTTTACTTCTTGCTTTTATTTTTGGAGTTTTCTTTTGTGATATCCTCCAGCTCAGAGATTCTTTCCTCAGCTATGTCCAGTCTACTAATAAGCCCTACAAGAGCATTACTCATTTCTCTTACTGTGTTCTTGATTTTTTAGCATTTATTTTGTTTCTTTCTTAAGATTCTCACCCTACTTATAATGTTCATCTATGTTTGCATGCTACTTCCTATATCTACTAGAGCCCTTACCTTAATCATAGTTGTTTTAAATCCCTGTTATGATAATTGCAACATCCTTGTCATACCTGAGCCTGGTTCTGAAGCTTGTTCTGTTTCTTCAAACCATGGTTTTTGTTTGGTTGGTTTTGCTATTACATTTTGGGACTTTATATATATATATATTTGATAGATGGACATGTACTGAGTAAAAGGGACTGCTCTCAGTAGGCTAATAGTAATTTGATGATAAGCATTCTATAGTCAATTAATTAGTTCTCAGTTTTTTAGAGCATTTGTTTTTTGATGTGAACTTCACAAGTGTTTATCAGCCCCTACCATCACTCTCCCCACTTAGGTGGAACAGGATATCTAGAAGGGTCTGGAGAGGGAGGTATTTCCCTTCCTCTACATGGAAGGCTAGAATTGAATGAAGCTGAAAACTTTCCTTATCCCAGGTTATATAGGTTCTGTTAAGTCCTGGAAGGCTCTGATTAAATAGTTTTTCCTGAAGTCAAACCTTTATAAGAGAAACCTTGTTAAGAAAAACACAGTGCTCTGGTATACTTAAACATGCTTCATTTTTTCCCTCTCCTTGACAGAAATTTTTTTTTCTGATATTGACTTTGAGTATCTGTCAGAGCTTCAGGATATAAAAATATAACATAAATGCGGGGCGTCCTGATAACTGAATCCCTTGGAGTTTTTATTTCTCATACTTGCTCACACTGAGCTTCCAGCAATAAATCAATTACAGCTCAGGTTTTCCTACTCCAGCTCTGGTTCCCATGGAGGCTTCTGCTCTTGTGGGCTATGATTCTCTATATTTGCTTGTATGTCTTTCCAGTTTGGGGGACAGCAGTTTTCCCTGTAAGCTCATTTCTTGTATGCATCTAAGAAGAACTTCAGATTTTTCAAATTTTTCAGCTTTTTATTTTCTGCTAGGATGGACTGACTCCCAAAGCCCTCATGTGCATTATTAGAAATGAGAAACCCCAAGTATTCTTCTCCCTAATCCTTTCAGGCATTTCTTTCCAGACTTTAGGTAGTTTTCTTACAAGTATGTATCAATCAATACTCTGTGGAGTACTTAAAAGAGCGGCATCTGCAGATGTCTAGAATCCCATGTGCAATCCTCTGCCTGTGTAGCTCTTCCTTCTCTGGTACTCCACCCTGAAAACTCTAACCTCCTTGACCTCCTCTGATGCTCAGTCCTATCTTTTCAACTCAGGGTGTCTTCTGATTTCTTCCCAGGTTTCTTTTTCTTGAGCTACAGCCTAGAAACTCTGTCAAGGAAACAATATGGGCAATTATAGGGCTCCCCTTATTTTATTTTCAACTCATAGGAATCACTGTTTTCATTTATTGATGTTCAGTGTCTTGGAAACGATCTTTTATATTTTATTCATTATTTTATTTTATTTTTTTTCTGGTGGGAGGTCATGTCTGATTCATTTTACTCCAATTTGGTCTGAAGTAGAAGCTATGCATTCTATAATTGCTCTTTGCTTCTTTTTTATTGATTTTGCCTTCTGGTAAATTTTTATATCTTGTCATCTACTTTCTTAAACATATAAATCAAAACAAAATTTGAGTCCATTTCAGGTAACTTAGATATCTGGACCATCTATGAGTTTATTTCTTTTCTTTTCTTTCTTTCTTTCTTTCTTTCTTTCTTTCTTTCTTTCTTCTTCTTTTCTTTCCTTCCTTCCTTCCTTCCTTCCTTCCTTCCTTCCTTCCTTCTCTTGGTACTGTTTTGGTGTTGGAATGAAAATTTATAATCAAACCCTAGACATTGTGTATAGGTAAGTTATAGAGATGCTGCTTGATGCTATATACTTTATGGTGATTTAATTTAATGTTTTCTAGCCAGTTAGAAAAGGGTCAGATCACAAACTTCTATTGGGATCTAGGTGAATACAGTCTGGGTTTTTATGTTTTAATGCATGCTCTATTTCTGAGTTGTCCCTACTCTCAGTGTGAAGTCCTTCGGAGTCCCAACTCTGAGCCTGGGTGTTTATATAAGGTCTCTATTTCTCGTTTAGACAAGTATTTCTTTGTGCACATCGTAGTGTAAGGCTTTCAAAAGCTCTGTTTATCTTCTCAACTTCTTAGGCACTGCTTTATTCTTGATATTTAGACTGTCATCTTTGTTTAAAAGTCTGTATCAAATGCTTTCAAGGGAAACATGAAGTAGTTTATTGTCCTCACTTCTTTGTTTTTCCTTAATGTCATGAAATAGTTGTATTTGTGTGTACCTCTGTGTGTGTGTGTGTGTGTGTGTATGTGCATGTGTGTGTTTACACAGTTGTCTTATTTGTTTTTGGTAGGAGGATTGTGTTGATAAAAACTCTTAATTCATATATGCAAGTGGAGGGCCATGGTACTGTTTTGAATTTCATTTTTATTGTCTTTTTAAGTCTATGATCTTTAAAAGTCTTTTAACCAGGGGCGCCTGGGTGGCTCAGCTGGTTAAGCGTTGGACTTCCATTTAGGACATGATCCCATTGTATGGAGTATGAGCGCTGTGTCAGGCTCTGTTCTGGCAGCTCAGAGCCTGGAACCTGCTCCAGATTCTGTATCTTTCTCTCTCTCTCTGCCCCTCCCCTGCTTGTACTCTGTCTCTCTGTCTCTCTCTCAAAAAAATAAACATTAAAAAATAAATAAAAATAAAAATAAATAAAAGTCACTTAACCTGAAGACATTTTTGTTTCCTTATCTTTAAAGTAGAGACATCCTATTTTATAGAGCTGATGTAAACATAATGTAAGATAATTTTCTTGAAAACACCATAAGCTAAAATTTTCTGTAAAACATGGTCACAAGTTATGTATAATATTATTTGTTTATAACATTACTTATAATAATAATAATAAACTGATGTGATACCAACTGAATACAACCTGCTACATAGCAAATATACTATAATGATTTTTATTTTCATTGTTTGTGACAATCCTCACAATAAATGTATAATTCAGTTATTTATATTTTCTTTGCAAGACACCATTGAATCTAATGTTTCTTTTTAAAATTTATTTTGTTTGGGTATTTTTAGGACTCTAAACTCATTATTGTAAAAATAAGTTTCAGTAGAAAAGAATATGTATATTTTCATGTTCTGCTTTTTTAGATTCTTATTGGGATTTTGAATTCTTAAGAGATGAGACCTTGTTTAAGCACTTTATCCTCTCTGAGCCTAATTTATCTCACCTGAAGAATAGAGCTGATACTGCCTTTTTAACATGATTATTGAGTAAGATAATGTATGTAAAGCCCCCTACCATAATGCTTTAGACATAGTTGTCATTCAAAATTGCTGTCAATGCATAGCATTTGATTTTATATAAATATTTTCATAAGCATTTGAATTGACATAGAACAGCAAGTATTTTCCACCTAGAATTCCATGAAACTTGTTGAAATAAGTTCATATTAATGATAAACTAATACTTTGCTTTTCATTTGTGTGATGTGATTTTTGAACATGAATTGGTTCTACTTGAAGTACTTCAACAAACATGGTATTTTGTCCTCTGAATTCATTCCCTCTGCCTGAAATTATCTCATCCTTTTACCTTTCTGAATGATTCCTATAATTCCTTCTAATTTTAACTATAACCTGATCAAGAAAGTTCTCTCCAATGCAATAGCATGATCTAGAAAACCTCCCATTCTTAATTAACTGCACAAACTTATGCCAAGCATTGAAATTGAATTGCTTTCTTAAATGTCTCTATTCTGGCTCACTCCCCACCAGAAAAACTACTCCTCAAAATGACAGACGTATATTTTTCATTTCTGAATTTCCAAGGCTTAGCTCAATGCTTGATGCATGGCAAATGCTCTGGAAATATTTGTTTCAAGAATAAATTTTATTTTATTTTACTTTATTTTATTTTTTAATGCTTATTTATTTTTGAGAGAGTGAGAAAGAGAGAGACAGAGTGCTAGTAGGGGAGGGACATAAAGAGAGGGAGACAAAGAATCTGAAGCAGGCTTCAGGCTCTGAGCTATCAGCACAGAGCCTGAAATGTGGCTTGAACCCATGAACAGTGAGATCATGACCTGAGTTGAAGACAGTCATCTAACTGACTGAGCCACCCAGGTACCCCTCAGGAACACAGTTTAAAAACAACGAATGAATCAATGAATGCTGGTCTTTTTTTTTTTTTTTTTTTTAGTGTGGTCTTGTTTTTGCTTTTGTTTTCTTTTTTTTTTTTTATAATTTATTATTTTTAAATTTACATCCAAGTTAGCATATAGTGCAACAATGATTTCAGAAGTAGATTCCTTAATGCCCTTTACTCATTTAGCCCATCCCCCTCCCACAGCTCTTCCAGTAACCCTCTGTTTGTTCTCCATATTTAAGAGTCTCATGTTTTGTCCCCGTCCCTGTTTTTATACTATTTTTGTTTCCCTTCCCTTATGTTCATCTGTCTTGTATCTTAAATTCCTCATATGAGTGAAGTCATATGATTTTGTCTTTCTCTGACTAATTTCACTTAGCATAATATCCTCCAGTTCCATCCATGTAGTTGCAAATGGCAAGATTTCTTTCTTTTTGATTGCTGAGTAATACTCCATTGTGTGTGTGTGTGTGTGTGTGTGTGTATCACATCTTCTTTATCCATTCATACATCGATGGACATTTGGGCTCTTTACATACTTTGGCTATTGTCAATAGTGCTACTATAAACATTGAGGTGCCTGTGCCCCTTCGAAACAGCACACCTGGATCCCTTGGATCAATACCTAGTATTGCAATTGCTGGGTCATAGGGTAGTTCTCTTTTTAATATTTTGAGGAACTTCCATACTGTTTTCCAGAGTGGCTGCACCAGCTTGCATTCCCACCAGTGGTTGAATGCTACAGTCTTATCCACTGCTATATAGCTTTAAAATAAGTTGATCTATTGCACATGGAGCAAATTGGACTAAACTAGTGGTTTCTAATGCTGCCTGCACTTTAGAATCTTTTGGGGAACATTTAAAATATAAAATGTCTAGAGCTCTTGCCAGAGATTCTTGTTTACTTGGCTTGGGGAGAGTGAGTTCTGGAAATTGAATGTTTTAAAAGCTTCCTAGGAGATTACAAGTGTTGTCATGTTTTAGAAGCATTCTATTAAATCCTTCACCCCCAGTAAGGAATCCTAGACAGTTATGGTTGATTAACATATGTCTTGACTTTTTTTCGAGTTTTTATTTAAATTCCAGTTAGTTACCATACAGTGTTATATTAGTTTCAGGTATACAATGTGGTGATTTATGACTCAATATATAACACCGAGGGCTCATCACAAGTGCCTTCCTTAATCCCCATTATCTATTTCACCCAAATGCCCACCCACATTCCCTCCAACAACCCTGTTTGTTGTCCATAGTTAAGAGTCTATTTTCTGGTTTGCCTCAAAAAGTTAAAAATAGAACTACCCTATGATCCAGCAATTGCACTAATAGGTATTTATTCAAAGGATACAAAAATACTGATTTGAAGGGACACATGCATCCCAATGTTTACAGCAGCATTATCAACAATAGCCTAATTATGGAAAAACATGAATTATCCATCCACTGATGGATAAATGGATACAGAAGTTTTGGTGTATATATACAATGGAATATTACTCAGCCATAAAAATAAGAATGAAATCTTGACATTTGCAATGACATGGATGGAGCTAGAGAGCATTACGCTAAGTGAAATAAGTGAATCAGAA
Source organism: Lynx canadensis (assembly GCF_007474595.2). Taxonomy (NCBI): domain Eukaryota; kingdom Metazoa; phylum Chordata; class Mammalia; order Carnivora; family Felidae; genus Lynx; species Lynx canadensis. Next base: position 111,907,482 of record NC_044310.1, read on the forward strand.
AAACACGAATACCATATCATTTCATTCATATGTGGAATTTAAGAAACAACAATAGTGAACATGGGGAGAAAAGGCACAGTATACAATTTTTAATTTTTTTCAAATGTTTCTTTGTTTATTTTGAGAGAGAGTGAGAAAGAGCTTGAGCAGGAGAGGGGCAGAGAGAGAGAGAGGGAGAGAGAGAATACTGTCAGCACAGAGCCTGAAATGGGGCTTGATCCCATGAACCATGAGATCATGACCCACACTGAAATACAGAGTTGAATGCTTAACCGACTAAGCCACCCACGCAACCTAGTTATGAAATTTTGGTAGGGAATTGCAAATAGAACAAAATAAGCAGAAATATAGAGTTGATTGAAAATATAAATATTGGATTCTATATGTGAATGGCATTTATTGCTTTTTCTGAAGCAAACTTTCAGACACCTAGAATATAAAAGTGTTTTCTCTGACTTGAAAATGGACTTAAATCTACACACTTACATGTGTGCAAACATAAAATTTCCATTCAGTTATTGTAGAAATCCAAATTTTATTCAGCCCAAATTGTCTTGGAAGATCTAGAATATTCTCCATGAATACCAGAATGAATATGGGGCTTGTAGTTAAGGGATTACAATTTGGACCCTGGATTGACTACTTTAGCCTTTGTTAATGGAGGGGAGCCTCCTTTCATGTCTCAGCCCAAGTTTCTCTTTGTGTAAAATCAAAGGTACTATAAGACATATTTCCCCCCTTCCTTAGAAAAGTAACCTCCATAGACCTGTGTGACCAGTTGCTCTAGAGTGAGCTTTCTGAGAATCAGGTCCTGAGATGGAATTTGCAGGATATTTGTTGGGGAATATCCTTGTGGAGGGAAAGAAAGCAAAATTTGGTACAAGTCAAATTTGAGGTAGAATGCCTGAAGACAGCCCCAGCAAACTCCATGGAGAGCTCTATTGTAAAATGACCATCAGTTATCCTTATAATGAGTTGAAAAGTTCTGGTCTTTACACCCAAGGCCTAGACCACACACACACACACACACACACACACACACACACACCCATTCTTTATTTCATGTGTCTCATCCAGGTCCTGGCATATTAAAAGAAAAATCAGTATATATCTATGAATACACTGGTACTTAAATTATTAAATTGCCATCTCAAATATTGTCACTTCAGGAATGTTCTTTTTAGCACATCATTTCTCCAACTTAGGGGTGATATCTGTCTCATATCACTTCTTTCTATTACTGAACTTAAGTAACAACTGATGTTTACAAAGAGTATGATAAGTGTTCTAAATTTTTTAGAATTTTTAAAAGTTTATTTATTTATTTTGAGAGAGAGAGAGTGCACAAGCTGGGGAAGGGTAGTGAAAGAGAAAGACAAAGAGAGAGAGAGAGAGAGAGAGAGAGAGAGAGAGAATACCAACCAAGATCCATGCTGTCAGTGCAGAGCCTGTCGTAGGGCTCAAACTCACAAAGTGGGACATCATGACCTGAGGTGAAATCAAGTCGGCCGCTTAACCAACTGAGCCACCCAGGTGTCCTTAGAACTTTTTATATATTAGCTCATTTGTTCTTCCTAATAATCATACATATAATAAAGTATTTTTTATCCTCATTTTACACATGAGGAAATTGAAGAATGGGCTAAAATCATACAATCAGATTATGGTGAGTTTGAATCCAGGTAGTGTAGTAACTGCAGCCTCTGTGCCTGACTTCTCACAGCTGGTGTAAAAGTTGAGACATAGTCTAATCTCTTAGGCAAGATAGTAAGTTCCTGGAGGAAAGGAAGAATACTGTACTCACATCATATAGATCACATTATTTTTGTACTCACATCATATAGTAGATCTATAAGATTCCTTAAAAAGTACTACAAATTTTGGGACTGAGCAGTGGGAAGAAGGAAAAAGAGAAAGAAAGAGAAAAAGGAAGGAAGGATTATAATGTAATATATAAGGAGAAAGAGAAAATTCTGGCAGGGAAATGTTTTCTCAAAATCTACAAGGTTAAACATGTAATCAAGATGAGGGTAATTTTATTGAAACAGAAAGATCAATAGGTCCATTTAAATAGCTAGACATGAGAGTTTTAATTTGAATATCTAAATGGATTTTCTTAGTGATAATGTCAGATGTCTATTGCCCCTTCAGCTTCCATTGTTAATTTCTCCTCTGCCCATATGTTTCCTGACCAGAGTACAGCTTTGCTGAGATAATGTTTCTCACTTAGCCTTGGGGTGGGCATTCCGTCCTGTCTGAATGGTATCCTGATAGCCGCAAGCACCTTGGGAAGAAGCCATATCACTGAATTCACCAGGGCATATTAACAGATAAGCTAAGTTCTAGATATAGCAATTAACACAATCACTCATTTAGAGAAATAATTTATTTAAAATTCCTTTGAGTCCTTTCGTCCTAAGATATGATTATCAAATCCATGCTTATTTTATTACCTACCAAGTTATGAGTTCTTAGCCAAATAGCTCTTGACATTTTGCAGAGGGAAATGATGAGGTTTTAAAAAATGCACTGGGAATAGCTCACTTTTACCGCGATGGCTCTTTCCCCCTAAGGAGGACGCTTCCCACGGAGCAGTGGAAACTATGATGTTTATCCTCTTTTTGGTACTAGTGATCTACCCTTACAAGAATTGTAAGAAAACAGGCTCAGTGGAAAATAAATTGGAAGACTGATTATGACAGGCAAAGGCAAAGTAGGAAAATGACAGTCAAAAGAGATAGGCAACGTACACATTCAATCAACAAATACTGAGCGCTTCTGTGTTCTGTGTTCTGTCCTAAAAGCTAGAAGCACAACCGTGAAGAGAGAAATGTTGAGTTACTAACCTTCATGGCTATGACTATCCTTGAGAGGGCTGGATAAAATGTGGGGAGGGGATCTGTTTGTCAGAGTTCATTCACTATTTATGACTCTCGCCTGAAAAAGCCTTCAAGGCTGTGTGGAAATGAGTTAAATCACTGGATTTCAAATGTGTTCATGAATCAGATTCACCCAGAAGTCTTGTGAAATCACCAATTGCTGGGTCCAATGTTAGCATTTCTGCTTCAGTCGGACTGCGAAGGGGCTGGAGAAGTTGTGTCTCTAACAAATTCACAGGCGATGTTGATGCTGCTGGTCTGAGGTCCACTATTTGAGAGTCATTGAATGGATGCTAGAACTTGAGGCAAGAGTCCCCCTTAGAAGGCCATTGCATAAAGACATACAGTAAAATATTATTTAAGTAGAGCCAAGACTTGATTAAAACAGGGCTAGATTTCATGGGGCACCTGGGTGGCTCAGTCAGTTAAGCATCCGACTTTGGCTCAGGTCACGATCTTGCGGTTTGTGAGTTCAAGCCCTGTGTTGGGCTTTGTGCTGACAGCTCAGATCCTGGAGCCCGTTTTGGATTCTGTGTCTCCCTCTTTCTCTGCCCCTCCCCTGCTCATGCTCTGTTTCTCTCTCCTTCAAAAATAAATAAACATTAAAAAAAAAGACAGAGCTAGATTTCAACTTGGCTCCATTTTTTATTAATATTTTCCACGGTGCAATGTCCTTAAACTAACAGACCAGTTCAAAACAAACATAACACTGTTAAGGGCATCAGACACATCACATTAGTTAAGCAGGAAAATACCATTCTCAAGACCTAGATGGGAGCCTGATACCCTCCTTAAGAATTCTGGAAACCAGAGTTGAAGCAGAGGTTCTCAGATCAGGCTTAGAGGAAGGCTTCCATGTGTCCTTCGTAAGTTACTTTCAGATTGTTCATTTTTTTTTTCTTATCTGTTCTGAACCAGCATGCATGGACCAAAGCCCTCACCTTGCTCACAGGATTGATGCTACTGCAGCTTATTTGAGTACTCTATCCATCTTGCTGTATTCTAATCTATTTTTCATGATGCAATCAGAGTGATCTATACCAAAATGCAAATACAATCACATGAGCCCTTTTGGAAAGATTTAATTGGCTCCCATGATATTTGGGCTGTGGTTTTACATTCTCAATACGAGCTGTGAACCCATGAATCATTTGGGTCCTGCCTGGCCCTTCAGGATCATGCATTCCACACACTGGATTTGACTCAGTACCAACCACTCTGCTCCTCCAGTCCTTAGCTGTTCTTTCGGCCACAGAATTGCAGTTGCTGCTAATTCTTTTTGGAAAAAGTTTCTCCTTTCTGTCCACCCTCTGCTCATTTTACTTAGACTGCTCCTCCTATCTATTCTTATTATCTCAGCATGACTATCAGATTTCAAAAAAAACCTCTGTGCCTACTGCCCTCTTGCTCATCCCAGGTCCCAAGTTCCAATCACTTTAATTCATTTGCTTGTAACTCCTTGTACTTTCCCTTCATTGCTTTTATGCCAGTTGCAATTATATTTATTGGTTGGTTTTTAATCTGTCCATCCTTACCCTAAGCTCCTTGTGGGGAAACAGTCAGTGTTGTTCATTACCCAGCACTTAGCGGAGTAGCTGACACACAGTTATTGGCCAACAATTAGCCACTGAGCAAGTGAATGAATGAAGTGACCCAAAGCGATGGCCAGAATGCATGGGTCTGTGTATAGGGGGGAAAATACACACCCATATGGAGTGGAAGAGAAGGCCACGCATTGATGCATTTCTTTCAAGTACCTGATGAGTGAGTTCTGGCTTGGGGATACATTTCAACCAACATTCTAGTCTGGTGGTTTCCCAATAGAGACACAACTGTTATTTTATTTGAGGCCATTCTTCATCATGTAGTACTACTTTGTTTGATGTAGGAATTTTAACATTCTTGGTCTTGACCCAGAAAATCCCAGCAACACCTTTCCTCTAACCATTTCTAAATAGTCCCAAACATGTCCATATGCTTGTGATGAGTAATGCTGCTGTCTCTTGAGAATTACCTTCTAAATCACATTAGCATCTACCTCCACCTTGCAGAGGAGAAAGAAAAGGAATGAACATAAACACAATGTCTAGGGTTGCCCTAAAGATTACTTGTTAACGTAAATATGAAGTCCTTAGTATCAGTCTAACACATAGTAAATGCTCAATAAATAGTGGCTGTAAGTAACAGGAAGTGATGTTGAAAGCCTGAAGTAAAAAGTGAGGTGAAGTTGGAGAAGATGCAAAAGATTCAAGAATCTATTTAGGAGGTAAAGTGAATTTATCTTGGTAATGTTGTTCGAGGTCAGAAAAAGAAAAAAAATGTATTGTAATGTATGCTTGGACAATGGGTACCATTAACTGAGATATAGAATATAACAAAAAGGATACTCTTTCAAAGGGGAAGGTCATTAATTTGGTATGGGGCACCTGGATTTGAGCTGTCTCTGGGGTGAATTGCAAGAGATATTCAGTAGCAGTTGGGCATTGGGCAATAGTAGTTTTGGAATTCATGTTGTAGGAGGTGAAATTTGAAACTTTCACAGAAGTGATGGGAACTGTTCAACAAGAAGGTATTGAGTAGAAATCCAGGGAAATAGCCCATAAAGGTTAAGCCAAGGATGAACAGAAGGGAAGGAGACCTTCAGGGATAACTGAGAAAGAGAAGGAGGACCTTAAGTTACATGTGTCTTAGAATCCAAGGGAGGAGTGTATTTTAATAGTAAGGGAGCTGTCATCAGAGTTCAAAGTCATGGAGAAGTTTACCACACATCCTGAGAGTATATAGCTCAAAGTAGTGATTTACTACTCATTTAGGATTCTATATTTGTGTTTGTCTATGGAATGGACCATTGTTTTCTTCCCAGCAGCCTTTCCTCTTTCCGTACAAATGAAAGACTTTGGAAAACTGTGGTTCCTCTAATTCACATGGTTCTGATGGATCTGCTGACGTTAGGATCTCACTCTTTTCTCCCTGGTAGGCATAGGACATTCCCTTGGCCATTCTCCAACTTAATACTCTATGTTTTTAGTCACAGGGTTTATTCCCAGGAATAAACATGTCTACTAAGCTGAGCTAATCAGAGATTTTTTGTTTTTATGTTTTTTTCCCCTGAGATTTGTATAAGGACCCTGTGGAAGAGGGCTTTCTTCAGTGGTCTCCAGCTAAAATGATGTAAGCTTGGAGTTGCTGACCGCCCTGTCCACCATCCATGCCTCCACCACTCCCACCACCAACTGGAGAAAACTACTTACAGTAGGAGAAATGACACCAGCAAGAGAGGCAGAAGCAGAGAGAGACAGTGTCTGGACAAGTGATGAGAAGAGAACAATGGCACTCCAAAAGATTGTGAGAATAGCTGTCTCCTCAGCCTTTTGGCTACCTGAATCAATCAATTCCTATTTTCACCTATGCTAGTTTTAGTAGGGTCTTTGTCACTTGCAACTAAAGTATATTGACTCACAATGTGCTTTGCTTCCTCAGTAAAGTCTTCTCTGACCCCCAAACCAGATCTAGATACTCAGTTTTACTGTTTCTTGCCTTCTGTGCACACTCTCCAAGCACTGCACCCCTTTCCACTTCATTCATAAAGCAGATTCCTCACACTGAGGGTCTTCGACCTGCCTGCCTATGGACTTATGTCTCCACCTCAATCCCATTGCATTAACCTCTATTGTCTCACCTCTTGAGAAAGCCCTCTATGCCAACTTCCTCCATCTACTCATCCCTGCTCAGTCTTTCTGCACCTAGACACCAGCACTGGTGCCTGCTCTCTCCTCACGCCTGCCCCACACACCAACACACCTACCAGACGCTTCTCATGTCCATCTCAGGGCTCCTTCTCTATTAACCATAACATTCCTAGTCCAGTCTAATAGCTTTTACTGCAATTAAGACAGATATGTTTCTCTCAAGTTTACATGAAGCAAACAAAGCTGTGCAAATTATTTGACTTACTAAATATTATGCAATGTAAAGTAAAACACAGATTTTTTTTTTTTTTTTACAGACCAGGGCTTTTTTTTTTTTTTTTTTTTTGGTCATTTTTACTCAATTTACCATCTTTCTTTTCCTGCTCCTTTAATTATATTTACACAGAACCTACAAAGAGCTTATTAAAATAGGAGGCCCATAAATAATGTAAGAACTATATTCTCAATTCCTGCTTTTAAGAAATTTCTGATGTCCTTAATGGAACAAAGGTAACATAACATGTAATAACAATAAACAATATTACAAGGTTTTCTTTTGTGGCACAAATATCCAGCTATCAATAGATTGATCGATTGATTGATAGACCGAACTGGCTAATAAATGAGGATTGCATCAGTTGGGGAAGGCTCCTCCTCCTGGAGAAGGTTGTGTTTGAGTAAGGACTTTAACAGTGTCAAGAAGGAAAGGAGATATTATAGCACTAATGGGAACAACATCTTGCTGACTGGCCTGACTGGACCAACCAGGAAAACCCTTCATCAAGTTGAGGAAATTCCCCTCTATTCTTACGAGTTTTTAACACAAATGAGAGTTGGATTTTGTTAAATGTTATTCTGTGTCAATTGATGAGATGACACGACTTTTCTTCTTTAGCTTGCTAATATGGTGGATTACACTGATTTATTGTCAAATGTTGAACTCTTGCATACCTGGAAAAAAATCCCACTTAGACCTAAGTTATAATTCCTTTTATACAGTGATGGATTCATTTGCTAATATTTTGTTGAGGGTTTTGAAGTCTAAGTTCATTAGAGATATTGGTCTGTAGTTTCCCTTCTTAAGGAAATTTTGACTTTTTAGGCTTTTGGTATCAGGGTAATGTTGGACTTATGAATTGGAAAACACTTAGTCTTAATATTTTTCTGGAAGAGATTTTGTGAAAATTTTCTTTAAATATTTTGAGGAATTTTCCAGTTAGACTATAAATACTAGGAGATTTCTTTTTCTGGAGCATTTAATTATGAATTCAATTTCCTTAATGGTTATAAGACTTTTCAGATTAATTATTTATGTCATCTTGGTTTTTGAGGAATTCATTTATTTCTCATAAGCTGTCAAATTTAGGAGTATAAAGTTGTGTGCAGTGTTCCCTAGTTATCTTTATTGCTCCAGGATCTGTGGTGCTGTCTCATTTCATTCTTAATATTGCCTTCTCTTTTTGTTTTCCTGTCTTTTCAGTGGTTTACCAATTTTATTATTTTTTAAAAAAACAAATCAGCTCTTGTTTCATTGACTTTCTTTACAGCTTACCAAGTTTCAATTTCCTTCATTTCTGCTCTTATTTTCAAATAAAAATTATATAATTTCAAATTAGATATTTTTAAAAAAAGAAATATTTTATCTTTGCTTGATCTGGGCTTATATTACTTTTCCTTCCCTAGTTTTCTTTAAGATAAAAACTTAGACTGTTTATTTGAGGCCACCTTGATTGGCTTCTTCATATTTGGCCAACCTTGCATTCCTATGATAAATCTCATTTGCTAATATTGTCCTTATTGTCTATTGTTGGATTCCATTTGCTAATACTTTGTTAAGGATTTTTAGGTATATGGTCATAAATGTTTTGGTCTCTACTTTTCATTTCTTGTGCTGCCTTTGTCTGATATTGGTATCAGTATGGTGCTGGCCTCACAAGGTAAATTGGGATGTCTTTCTTCTTATTATATTTTTCTAGAAGAAATTTTATTCTTTCATGTAACTTTTTTCTTTTTTTTTTTTTAATTTTTTTTTCGTTTTTTTTTTTTTTTTTTTTTTTTTTTTTTAATTTTTGGGACAGAGAGAGACAGAGCATGAACGGGGGAGGGGCAGAGAGAGAGGGAGACACAGAATCGGAAACAGGCTCCAGGCTCCGAGCCATCAGCCCAGAGCCTGACTCGGGGCTCGAACTCACGGACCGCGAGATCGTGACCTGGCTGAAGTCGGACGCTTAACCGACTGTGCCACCCAGGCGCCCCACTTTTTTCTTAAATATTAGGAATACTTCACCAGTGAACTTATGTATGTCTGCATTTCTCTTTGTGGAATGGGTCGTGAATAAGAATTCAATGTCTTGAATAGGTATAGAACTGTTCATTATATGTAAAGCTTCTTGTGACTTTTGATGGTTTGTGGCTTTTATCCTTGTAGGTTGTCTTCAACTTGTATTTTGAAAATTTGTGTCATTTATGGTTTTGGTTTATCTTTACAAGAACAAGGTTTTTTTGTTTTGTTTTGTTTTGTTTTGTTTTGTCTCATTTACTTCCTCTACTGTTTTTATGTTTCCTATATTACTAATTTCTTCTCTGATCTTCATTATTCCCTTTCGTTGGCTTGCTTGGTGTTTAATTTGCTCTACCTTTCCAAGTTCCTTGAGGCTGAAGGCTAAATAATTGATTCAAGCCATTTTTCTTTCCAAAATAAGCATTTTATATCATACATTTTCCCTTATGCACTGCTTTAGATGTATCCAAGGAATTTTTAAATGTTGTATTTTTATTTTAATTTAATATAAAATATATAATGCCTTATATAATTATATATAAAATATATAATGTGATTTCCTCTTTGATCACTGGATTATTTAGAAATATGTTGCTTAATTTATAAATATTGGCAAGTTTCCTGAATATTATTTTTTAATTTGTTTCTACTTTAATTTTATTTTGGTCCAAGAATGTACTTTGTATGATATCAATTCTTTAAAAAATATATATATTTTTTTATGACTAAGGGTATGGTCTATCATAGTGAACTCTCCACATGCACTTGGAAAGTATGTGTATTCTGTTGTTGGTTGAAGTGTTCTGTAGATGTCATTTAGGTCATGTGGATAGATAATGTCCAGGTATTAAATATGTTTACTCATTTCAGTACACTTGTTTCATCACTTAAAGGGGATTACTTATGTCTATAACTATAATTGTGAGTTCTATTTTTTTTCTTTTAGTTTGATCAATTTCTGCTGCAAGTATTTTAAAACTGTGCTTAAAGGACATATAAATTTACAATGGGTATGTCTTCTTGAGGAATTTACCCCCTTATAATTATGTAAAATCTCTATTTATCCATTATATTATACCTTGCCCTGAATTCTACTTTGTCTGCTTATAATATAGTCACTCTAGATTTATTTTTGTTATAATTTGCTTTGTGTATCTTTTCCTATCTTTTTATTTTAATATATCTTTAACTTTATATTTGATATGTTGCATTACATTTACTTATTTTTGAATGTCAGCCTTGGATACCTAGAATAACCACCTCTTGGTCACGGAGTGTAATTCTTTATACACAGTAATAGATTCATTTGCTAATATTTTTGGGGGGACTATTGTGTCTATGTTCATGAGAAATAATGTTTTGTAGTCATTTTTTGTACTATATTTTTAAGTCCTTTGATATCAGGACAATACTAGCCTCATAAAATAATTGGGAAATGTTCCATCTCCTTGTATTTTCTGGAAGGAATTGCATAAAATTAGTGTGACTCTAGTTCTGCCTACCTGGCCTGGAGTCACCTAGAAGGGAAAAGGGTCTCAGACATATGGAGAAAGAGAGAATTTCTGGGCAGACTGTTTGTCATGGCTGGGTCCCCCCTGCTGATCCCATCTGCTTATGTTTGCATGTCTTAGAAGAGAATGGACATCTCAGGCATAGTGGGAAGTAGAGGCACTTCCTCTAGCCACTTATTGTTAGTGGGGTTTCCAATTGATCCCCCCTTGCTTGTGGTGTAAAGCTCTTCTGATGTTTGGGCTTCCCTTAGATCCCTGGGAGGGATTGCCTTCTGTTGCTAGGCTGAGGATCAGGAAACACAAGGTGGCATGTTCCACTAGGTGAGGGAGGCTGAGGCTGTGCTGTTCCTGGAGTCTCAAACCATTTTGCTCTCCTCTTCCACATCTCCCTCTTCTCCTTTGGTTATTTCTTTTGTTATTTCTATGGATCACCATTGTGTTTGGTGGGCAGAAAGAGAAATGAATCTATGTCATCTTGTCCTGTCACACATTCATGCACTTTTTTCTGTTTACTTATATGTCTTCCCCCTCTTACTATGAATTCCTTAGCAAAGGTATGGGGATTTTGTATATCTGTATGTCTCCAGGGACTTAGATTGTGCCTGGAAAGTATGTAGTAGGCACTCAATGAATGTCAAATTAATACACTGACAGTTTTATGTTTCAATAGATAAAAGCGAAAAGAGAAGAATATTTTTCTCATTAGATTATGCTAGTGGGCCATTCTTTTGGGCATATAAAATCTTCTTGGAATACAGGAAAGGGAACCATTGATAGCATATCTTTCCATGACTGAATTCAAATAGTCTGTAATCATGACACTCTAGTCCTTACCAAAGCAAACAGTCACATGTCAAAAAAGTTGACATAATTCACCAAACAATATACCCATGTGTTGATTTCAGGGCCTTGGCAGACTCAGACTCCATGAATGGTTCCGTCTCTATTATCTACTGATTATCTTTATAAAAAATAATTATTAATTTATTTTATTCAGAGAGGGGAGCAGAAGGAGGGAGAGAGAGAGAGAGAGAGAGAGAGAGAGAGAATCAATCTTAAGCAGACCCCACGCTCAGCATGGAGCCTGACATGGGGCTCAATCCCACAACCCTGGGATCATGACCTGAGCCAGAATCAAGAGTCGGATGCTCTACTGACTGAGCCACCCAGGCACCCTGACTATCTATTATCTTTATACCCACTCAATCAAGCAACTATCAGAGACGGGAAAATTTGAGTCTGTAAGAAGGCAGAGAAAGAGGTACATTTCAGATAGAAAAAATTCAGTGTTGCACATTTAATCACACAATAACATCAACACGAATGCATTAATGAAACCAAATTGTGGAAGTGATGGCACGTGCCTAATACAAATTATGAAAATATGAAGATCTACGAAATAGTAGAATGAGGTGATTCAGTTCCAGTTTATTTCATGTTTCTTGCTTTGTACATCCCTTAATTACTCAGAATGGAAAGGTAAGTGCTAGTGTTCATTAAACATTATGTGGATCAGTGCTCCAGGAGAGGAGAGAAAACGCCAACTGAAGCTACTTCAGTCTTCTGGGACTAGGCTTATCATGCAGTTCTAACCACAACTATAGCAAAAAGGAAATCACATTAAAATATTTTAAAATTTCAGTATAATTAACATATAGTGTTATACTAGTTTCAGGTGTACAATGTGAATGATTTGACAATTCTAAATATTTCTAAGTACTCATCAAGTTAAGTGAACCCTTAATTCCTTTCACCTATTTCACCCAGCCCCACCCCAGATCCCCTCTAGGAACCAACTATCAGTTTTTTCTCTATGGTTAAGAGTCTGGTTTTTGGTTTGTCTCTTTTTTCTTTGCTTGTTTCATGTATTAAATTCCACATATGACTGAAATCATACGGTATGTATTTCTTTGACTTAATATTATACTCTCTAGCTCCATCCATGTTGCTACAAACAGCAACGTTTCATTTTTTTTATGGAAATCACATTTTTGAGGGGCTGTGGTCAAGGACTGACATTTCTCTCAGATGTGATTTTCAGGCCACCACCTGCCTCATCCCATCTCTTAACGCCACTCCAAAACATGTGTCTTAACAGTCTGTGACTTGCTTGAAATGCCATTAGTGAGACACTCATTTTGGGTTAAATTACTGTTCTCTTAAGTATAATTCTTCAAAATAACCCTGGAAACAAACGACCTTAGATAAATCATCAATTAGATGTTAATTTTTTATGAGCTGGGAATGCCTCTTAAACCATGCTGTGCCCTTTTGTCTCTTCAATGTCCTTGGCTCTGAAGCACTTCCCTGGGCCTTGAGGGCAAGGCATAGAAGGATTGAGGATATTTTTTATAGGGAGTACAAGATGGATAAGTTAGGAATGTGATGCTGTGTCAAAAGAAGACAGACCTGGATAAGAGGTTTTAGAAGGCCTGGATTGGAGGTACTGTGAAGCCAGGGGTCAATGCAATGAAGTTGATGGGAGCCCACAGACAGTGGGGCATAGTTACTATAGTGGAGTGAGTTATAGGAAAGGGACAAGACCAAAGAAGGAGGAAAGATACTTTTGGAGTTGGCCCCAATATATTAGGTTCACGTATAGTCTACAATGAAAGTGAGTGTTTGCTAGTTTGGCACATTAGCTACACCCTCCAACCTGTTTTTCAAGGTTGCAAGCTTCTGACAAGTCATTACTGATTTATGTATGGTTTCAGGATGTGCCTCTTGTCTTTTATTTAAAATGTCTTCTTCTCTGTCATATCTGTGTTTTATTTTCTCCTTCATTCAATATTTTTGAGCACCTTCTACATTCAGGCACTGATCTAGGAATGCAGAATGAACAACAGAAACAAAATTCCTGCCCTCCTCATGTTACCATTCCAAAGAGGGAATAAGTAAACAAATAAGTAGAGTTTATAATATGTTAGTATGTTTCATATCAGTCTTGTCCTTTGTGCTCTAACCTTGGTTCTATGATTGAAGTGAACTGCCAGCCTTCTTGTTTTGGTAGGATTCCTGGCTCTATGCCAGGCAGCCCCCAGGGAAATGACACCTAACATCTATCACACCTCAACCTTTACTCAAATGTTCATTACCTGCTCAAAGTCTTGTATATCTGGGAAAGATAATTTGATGTGAGGTACTTAGCTACTATGTGTATGTTGGATGCTCCCAATGCAGGTGTTGTATGGAAGTTTTGCTGGATAGGGGAAGGTTTCTATTGTCTATCTACCTTTTAATGAGGAACAAATGTTACACACATATAAGTGGTGATAGGTTGGGCTGGATTCCACACTCCTGGGTCTCAGCACCTGTTAACTTCCCAGAGGTTCATACTTACCCAGCTCCATTTCCTATTCTTCAACTCAAAAGTTTCAGCTTTACATCTTCTTTCCCCAGCTCCATGTCCCCCAAGTACCTTGCTTACTTCTGGTTCACTTCTCGGTGCAATAACTTTACTGGGCTACAGTGTTATTGCTGCCTATTTGTGGCTTGCCCAATATGCCACAATAGTAATTTTTGTGTCAAGTACTTTCTAGGTGGTGAGCATATGACTGAGCAGGAGATCCCTATTCTCTGTCCTTGTACAGCTTATAATCTAGATGAGATCTTCTCAAAGTTTAGCGTGTGTGTAAGAACCCTGAAGGATGCATTGAGATTAGACTCCCAGAACCATGCAGATGAAGATGTGTGGTTGGACCTAGGATTGAGATGCCTAATAAGCTCCCAGGTGATATTGCTACTGTGTTGGTCTGCTGACTACATTCTGAGGGACATACAAATGAATGGTCAAGTATATTAGTCAGAACTCTATTACAAGAGATACAGATCCATTAAAGAACATAAACAAAAAAGAAAATTAGTGGTTCTAGGATTCAGAAAGATCAAGGAAGAACTTCCTGAAGTGGAATCTTAGAGTTTTCAATCAAATAACATATATCTTTCCAGAAGCTTCTTTTTGCTTCTCCCACTTCTCCTAGGTTCTGTTTGACTGTGTTCGGCAGAGAAGACTTTTCAATTACCAGGTGAATATGGCCTCTGGTGACTCTGGATTTTCATCTTCTCATTTAAATGCTCCAATAGAGACATCCATATCAGCCCCAGTGAAAAGCTCTAATCAGTGTATTAAAGTACTTACAATCTGAAGCCCTTGTTGTTCCCAGGGGCATGGGCTATGCCAAGTATCAAAGTGGAGGGGTCTAATATCAGAAGTAGAAGGGAAAAGGCTGTCATATTTAAAACAATAGTCCCCCAAGTCCTGTGGAATAGTTCCTTACAGTTGATGAGTGTTCTCATGGGGCAAATGCAGGGTGCTTATTGATTACTCAGAGAAGCTTCATGAAGAAAGTGGCATTTGAAACTGAGACCACACAGATGAGTACATGTCAGGTATGTGAAGAAAAGTAAGACTGTCCTAACACAAAGAGAGGGACTGTGTGGAGGGAGAGGGAGTGAAGAGAGAGATGGAGAATGAGACAGGCAGACAGGAGTGAGAGTGTAAAAGCAAGAGAGAAGAAAGGACCCTGTGTGACTCAGGCTGAAACTTACTGGATTGCTCTGATTGTCCCCTTCAGTGCTTCCTGAGGGATTTTGATTGCCGCTATACTGGAACTAATAGGAATCATCTGGATTTACAGAAGAAGCCGATTAACTGAAGATATAGAAACGATGATTGGAGCAGAGGTCGAAGTTCTGGCTATAGTGGAGAACTTGCTGGTTTTTCATTATGCCTACCCTTTTAATTACAACTTTTATCTGGTCACTAGTGAAATTTCAAAGACCTGATTATGCTTAAGTCCTACACCCTGGCTATAGACTTGCTGTAGGCTAATATATGGTTATTTTTTTTGCAATGTTTGCATTCCAATTGTGGCCATCATAAAAATAATTCAGGCTAATGAAACATCATTCAATGCATTGTAACCGGCTAGAGTTGAGCTTCTTACTGGGATGCAAATCTCAATCATCGTCAGGAGAAGTATATGAGGGCTCTGTGGGGCCTGAAATGGAGACTGACCATTAAATACTTACTGTTAGTGCCAGTAGAAAGCTGGAAGGAAATCTCACTTCATGCCACATGCAAAGTTGTACACCAGCTGTATTAAAGACCTAATTATGAAAAGTACATACACACATACACACACACACACACACACACACATTTTCTTCTTTAATGGAAAAAAAACACAAGAGAACATCATTTTGACGTTTTGGAGAAAGCTTCGAAAACACAAAATATAAGTAAAAACTTGCGAATTTAATTACATTGCGAACTAAAACTTTAATTAACAAATGTGCTAACTGAATAGACACACATGCACAAGTATAGACACATGTATTTTGGGCTCAAATGTAAACATTTGAATAAATATTTCTTGGCTCCATATAAGTTATCATATCGGTCAATTCAAGAACGCACTTATTCATGTATTTATTTATTTGCTTATTTGTTTGCTTATTTTCTACGCTTTATCTTCATTCTGCACTCATATCCCTCTCTCCTGTCTTCATAAACAACCATTCTAACATGTGGGTGGATTGGTTTTTGTTTGTTTAACTGTCCCTGATTTTATATAGTTTTGTATAAATTCTTAAAACTTTGTTTAAATACTATTATATTATACATTTTAGATTCCCTTTTGTTTTTATTTTTTTTCCCTTTCAGCTATGTGGGTGGGCTTCAGTTCCATCCATGTTTCTCTATGTAAAATTAACCTTTTTGTATTCACAGTGTTCCATTGTGACCTGTATCCTATCTTATTGATTCCACTAAATTCACATGAGGAAGTTCAATGAATAACAAAAGCAGGAAAAGAACATTTAAAAAATTTACTCCCAGACATATCATGTTGAAACTGCAGGACACCCAAGAAAGTAAACATTTAAAAGCAGCCACAAACCAAAAGATCGATCCACCACAGAAGAACATTACTTAGCATGGCCTGATTTATTAAAAACAACTAGTAAAGCCAGAGTACAGTGAAATATTATCTCTAATGTGCTGATATTACATAAATCTTTCCCCAGAATACTATACTCCGAACACTTTTCGAGAATGGGAACGAGAGAAGATAATGGCGGGGGGGGGGGGGGATCTGTACTATCAACAGATTTTTTTTTTTAATAAGGAAATTCTAAATGACACATATAAGGCAGAAATAAATAATATCAGGTAAGAGCTGGAATTTGTAATGAATTATGACCATTTATATAAGTATGTTGTTAAAATACGTTTACATGTACTTAATATATACCGTAAGCATGTACGGATGTATTAGAAACAGTAATGCCTAATTTGTGTGTGGTGGGTGGGGGAGCATGACAAGGGAGAAGTAAACAAACAAACAACAAAAACAAATACGAACAACAAAAAAAAGCAACCCTGGAAATCAATATAACTTCAGGTGAAAGGGATAATGAAAGTTAAAATATGTCATGGTTCTTTTAGAGGAGAATAAGAACTTCGATTAACTTTATGCTGTATTATATATGTATTTTTAAAAGCTCAGGCTCTCTGCTAAAAGAATAAGAACATGTAACTTCCAAACCAGTAGGAGGAATAAAAAATAATGAGGATACTGGTTGTTTCTCTATATTTATGAGTCTGTTTCTGTTTTTTAGTTTGCTTTGTTTCACTTTGTAGATTCCACATATAAGTGAAACTGTATGGTGTTTGTCTTTCCCTGACTTATGTCACTTAGCATAATAGCCTCTAGAAAGGAAGGAAGTGGGGAGTGGATGCAATAGGTGAAGGGGATTAAGAGGTACAAGCTTCCAGCTATGAAATAAGTACAGTGCAGGGCACGCCAACAGTCATGTTGCAATTACATTGTATGGTGACAGGCACTACGCTTATGGTGAGCACTGAATAGTGTTGGGAATTGTCGAGTCACTGTATTGTGTACCTGCAACTGACATAAGATTATACGTCAACTCTTCAATAATTAAAGAGAAAGAGAGTAAGAATAAGGTTAAAAAAAAGAAGCTTGTAATCTTTCTAAAAAAGAGAATATGTGTATAGAAAGTCTGTAAACCAAGTGGGCATAAAGCGCTTAGTGAGATGTTAGAGATAAATGCAAGGACAACTGGAAAAATGAAAAAGTTTAAGACAAAAATTTAAAGATTAAAAACAATAAAAACAAAACAAGGTTTTTGTTGTTTTTAAGAAACAAAGCAAAAAGGAGTAGCTAAACAGTTAAAGAATGGAAAAGCCTATCCCCAGAAATACTAACCTGAAGAAAACTGGTGTGACCAGACAAAATAGATTTTTAAAACTTAATAATATTAGAGAGAATAATTCCATTAACAATATGTATTCAGTTCATGAGGAAGATATAACATTTCTAACCTTGATATAATTGAAGGATTGGGATATAAAGAGTAATAATTGGTTGAACGACAAGAAACAATTTAAAAACTCACAAACTCAGCGGGCAGATTTTAAAATTCATATTCTTTAGTAAATTATTCCTCAAGGAGACAGAGAGAGAGAGAGAGAAGAGGGAGAAGAGAGAGAGAAAGAGGGAGAGGAAGAGAGAGAGAGAGAGAGAGAGAGAGAGAAAGAGAGAATAAAGGAAGCGGAAAAAAACCAACAGAAGAATTTTGAGGTTTTTGAAAAGGACAATAACCTTGGGCAAACATATATAAAATAGCCCACACAACTTTGGAAAATACACTGCTTTATAAACACATGGTAACCAGTTTTTAAAAATTTCCACATGTGAGATAAAATTTAGTAACTACTCATTTTAAAGACTGGTGTCATATGAATCACATTCTCTGTGAATAAGCGATTAAAAGAAAACTGGAAAAAGAAAAGCCATGTGTTTAGAAATTTAAAAGTAAAATTCTAAAAACAAACCACTCATAGATCAAAAGGGAAATTAGAAACCATTTGGAACTAAATGAAAATGAAAAATACTGTCATCAAAACTGGTGAAAACAGTGAGAAGCCCTGTTACAGGGAATTAGAAGCTTTTCCTATAAAAGGGCGAAATATTGAAAATCAAAAGTTAAGACAAATAGACTCTGACAAAATAGAAGAAAATGTTAAAAGATGAGAGTCAAATTGATATGGGAGAAATTACAAGGAGATTAACAAAGGCAAAACAGGTCTTTTGAAAAGGCTAGAGAAAGGAAGAAATCTCTGGCAAGATTGAATAAGGAAGAAAAGACTACGGGCACAAAAGGCACAAATGGCCAAGAGAATGCAAAGAGGGACATTACTACAGATCAGATATGACAAAGAGTGTCAGAAGACACTGCAATCAATCTGAAAATTTTATTCAATAAACTACAATTCATCAGAAGTTATACCAAAGTAATAGAAAATCTATTTTAAAAACTATTAAAAAATGGAATGAATGAGCGAAGACCTTTCTTTCCACAAAGAAGTTCTAGGACCAGACTTCTGGGATTCCCTGGTAAATTCTAGAAAATATTTAAGAAAGAATGTTGCCAATCTTATATAAATTCATCTGAAAAATGGAAAAAGAAAAAAAAAACATTTCCAGCTCATTTTATGGGTTGTACATTATGTTGATCCCAAAACCAGGAAGAAAATTAAAGCCAAACTTAGGGGTACATATGCAATTTAAAATATCATGTAAAATATCGGCAGGTAGCTCTGCCAAGCTGAATTTATCCAGAAAAGCTGGGATTATTATTAGCAAAGTGATTGTTGTAATTTATCATGTTAACCAATAGGAGAAAACTGCATGTTCATTTCAACAAATATAGAAACGGTGCCTCATGATATTCAAAAAAATAATCCTCAACAAACTAAGAATAGAAAAAACAATTTCTTAAATAGTTACCCATCAGTAGTATCTAAACAACAACAACAAAAAATTATTGTACCAGGACTCTTGCACTGAGTCACCACACCGAGGCTTCTCCTTCCAGGAAACAACTTTATTCGTGTTGACACTGCTCAGTTGGGTTAGTACCGGAAAACTGAGCCCCGAACATCACGTGAAGTAGTTTTTTATACATTTTCTATTTCTTAGTCTCCCATATATGGTAACACACAAACATGCAATCTGATTAAGTTGTCTCATGTTACAAGGTCGTGAGGGATGTTGTCACCTTCCCTAAAGCCATGTTGCCTTGAGGTTTTTTTGTTCTTTTTTCTCCTTAGTGAGGGGCCCCTACCACATTATAGCAACTCGTATATTAATGGTGAAATGTTGGAAATAGTTTCCTGATGAGGAGGGACAAAATAAAGTCACAGATTATTGTTTTCATTTTTTTTTAAAATAGAATTCTCAGACAGTACAGTTAGTCAAAGAAAAACAAAGCCATACAAATTGGAAAGGAGGCATGATGGTTACTTTTGTGTGTCAACTTGACTGGACTACAGGGTGCTTGAACATTTGCTCGCAATTCTTGGGTTTGTGGGTTGGCAAACCAAGAGCTGGTGAGTTAAGAATATGCAGGGTTATGTTTGCTTGTTTTTGTTTTTGAGAGAGAGAGAGAGAGAGCGCATGAGCAGGGAAGGCTGCAGAGGGAGAAGATGGGAATCTTAAGCAGGCTCCATTCTCAGTGCGGAGCTCAATCTCAGGACAATGGGATCATGACCTGAGCTCAAATCGGATTAAGTCGGATGCTTAAACAACTGAGCCACTCAGGTGCCCAAGAAAATGCAGATTTTGACCTGCAGAATGAGGAGGCACATGCACCCACATGGGGCCAGCAGGGAGTGTCCTCAGCCTTCTAGCACCACCTTCGGGGAAGTGAAAACCCCCAGTTTTGCTTTGTTTCTTTTTTTTTAATTTAAATTTTAGTTAATTAACATACAGTGCAATATTGGTTTCAAGAGTAAAACCCAGTGATTCATCCCTTATATACAATAGCCAGTGCTCTTCACAGCAAGTGGCCTCCTTAATACCCATCCCCCATCTAGCCCATCCCCCATCTCCCTCCCTCCCTCAACCCTCGGTTCATTCTCTAAGAATCTCTTGTGGTTTGTTTCCCTCTCTTCTCTTTTTTTTTTTCCTCCCTTCCCATATGTTCCTCTGTTTGGTTTCTTAAATTCCACATACGAGTGCTGTTTTGAGCAAAGGCAGGGTTTGAAGACACTCACACAAAGGAAGTAAGGTCATAAGGTTTATTATTTACAAATCCCAGAACCCAAGTGCCCTGAACCAGCAGAAGGGCAGTCCTTCCTCCCAGGTCACAAGCAAGCAGGAGACAGAGAAGAGGGAGCAAGCATCTGCTGCTTATAAGGTGGTTGGAGCAGTGACCATGGCTGGTTTCTCATCACAGTGTGTCTTGTGAGGGTGTTTTTGGATGAGAGCCACATTTGAAACGGTATAGACTGAGTAAAGCAGAATATCTCTTCCGATGTAAGTGGGCCTCCTCCAATCAACTGAATACCTGAATAGAACACAAACTCCAGTAAGAGGGAACGTCTGCCAGTAAGATGAGAGCTGCTATTCTCCTGTTCCTAGGCTGAAACTCACACCATCAGCTCTCCCACTTCTCAGGCCTTCAGACTCAGGCTGGAACCACACTTCGAATCTCCTGGATCCTCAGCTTTCTGACTACAGATCTGGGGATTTCTCAGCCTCCATAATTCTGTAAGCCAATTTCTTAAAATAAATCTCTCTCTCTCTCTCTCTCTCTCTCTCTGCTTCTATCTCTATCCCTATCTCTATCTCTATCTCCATTTCTATCTCTATCTACCTCTATCTCTATCATCTATCTCTACTCTCTCTCTCTTTCTCCATCTCTATCTCTCTATCTCTATTTCTATCTCTATCTCTGTCTCTCTCTATCTCTATTTTTATCTACCTCTATCTCTATCCCTATCTCTATCTCTCTCTATCTCTCTCTTTCTCTATATCTCTATCTCTCTATCTATCTCTGTCTCTATCTCTATCATCTCTATTTCTCTATCTCTATTTTTATCTATCTCTATCTCTCCATCTCTATGTTATCTCTGTCTCTGTATCTCTATTTTTATCTCTATCTCTCTCTTTATCATCCTCTCTCTCTCTCTTTCTATCTCTCTCTATCTCTATTTCTATCTATCTCTATCTCTGTCTCTCTATCTCTATTTTTATCTCTATCTCTCTCTATCTCTCTATCTCTCTATCATCCTCTCTCTCTCTTTCTATCTCTATCTCTATTTCTATCTATTTTTATCTCTATCTCTGTCTCTCTCTATCTCTATTTTTATCTATCTCTTATCTCTATCATCTCTATCTCTCTATCTCTATTTTTATCTCTCTCTCTCTATCAATCATCTATATATTTCTACCTATATCATCTATCTATATCCTTATCCATATCTATCTATCTATGCAATTGACCCTTGAGCAACATAGGGTTAAATTATGCAGGTCCACTTATATGCCAATTGTTTTGATAAGTAAGTCCAGTTCTATAAATGTATTTTCTTTTCCTTATGATGTTCTCAATAACATCTCCTTTTCTCAACCTTAAATTATTGGAAGAATAAAGTATACAATACATAATATACAAAATATGTGATCACCAACTGTTTATGTTATTGGTGAGGTCAACAGTAGGCTATTAGTAGGTTTGGGGGAGTCAAAGTTTCCCTAACCCACATTGTTCAAGGGTCAACTGTATATATATATATATATATATATATATATATATATATAATATAAATTAAAAAATATTAAATATAGATACCAGGGGAAGATGGTGGCATAGGAGAACTCTGGGCTCACCGTGCGTCCTGCTGATCACTTAGATTCCACCTACACATGCCTAAATAACCCATAAAACCGCCAGAAGACTAGCAGAATGGAGTCTCCAGAGCCAAGCGCAGACGAGAGGCCCACGGAAGAGGGTAAGAAGGGCAGAGAGGCGGTGCTTGCTACACAGACAGGTGGGAGGAAGCCTGGGCAGAGGGGCAGCCCACCGGCCAAGCAGAGACCCTGAGTCTGGCTGGCAAAAGCGGAGCGGCTGGTCGGAGTGTGTTCGGACAGTGAGCAGGACTTAACATCTGGAAGGTTATAAGTTAACAGCTCTGCTCAGAGAGCGGGAAGGCTGGAAGACAAAGGGAGGGAGAGTTGTTGAGCCGCTGACAACATTGCTCAGTTTGGCGGGGAATAAAGGCGCTCGCCAGTGCCATCTCCCTCACCCATCCCCCAGCCCAAATCCCAAAGGGAACCAGTTCCTGCCAAAGAACTTGCTTGCACCCCGCAAACACCGAACGCTATGCTTCTGTGGATCCATCCCTCCAGCGGCGGGTCTGACTCCCTTCCGCTGCCACAGGGCCCCTCCTGAAGCGGACCACTGAAGGAGAAGCGAGCTAAGCCTGCCCCTCCTGCCCCCATGCACCTTGCCCATCCACCCCAGCTAATACGCCAGATCCCCAGCACCACAAGCCTGGCACTGTGCAAGTAGCCTAGATGGGCCATGCCACCACACAGTGAATCCTGCCCCTAGGAGAGGGGAAGAGAAGGCATACACCAGTCTGACTGTGGCCCCAGTGGTGGGCTGGGGGCAGACATCAGGTCTGACTGTGGCCCCACCCACCAACTCCAGTTATTCAAGACAGCACAGGGGAAGTGCCCTGCAGGTCCCCACCTCTCCAGGGACTATCCAAAATGACCGAACAGAAGAATTCCCCTCAAAAGAATCTCCAGGAAATAACAACAGCTAATGAACTGATCAAAAAGGATTTAAACAATAAAACTGAAAGTGAATTTAGAATAATAGTCATAAAACTAATCGCTGGGCTTGAAAACAGTATAGAGGACAGCAGACAATCTACTGCTACAGATCAAGGGACTAAGGAATAATCAGGAGGAGCTAAAAAATTCTATAAACGAGCTGCAAAATAAAATGGAAACAACCACGGCTCGGATTGAAGAGGCAGAGGAGAGAATAGGTGAACTAGAAGATAAAATTGGAAAAAGAGGAAGCTGAGAAAAAGAGAGATAAAAAAATCCAGGAGTTTGAGGGTAAAATTAGAGAACTAAGTGATGCACTAAAGAGAAATAATATACGCATAATTGGTATTCTAAAGGAGGAAGAGAGAGGGAAAGGTGCTGAAGGTTTACTTGAAGAAATAATAGCTGAGAACTTCCCTGAACTGGAGAAGGAAAAAGGCATTGAAATCCAAGAGGCACAGAGAACTCTCTTCAGACGTAACTTGAATCAATCTTCTGCATGACATATCATAGTGAAACTGGCAAAATACAAGGATAAAGAAAAAATTCTGAAAGCAGCTAGAGATAAATGTGCCCTAACATATAAAGGGAGACCTACAAGACTTGTGACCAATCTCTCTTCTGAAACTTGGCAGGCCAGAAAGGAATGGCAGGAGATCTTCAATGTGATGAACAGAAAAATATGCAGCCGAGAATCCTTTATCCAGCAAGTCTGTCATTTAGAATAGAAGGAGAGATAAAGGTCTTCCCAAACAAAAACTGAAGGAATTCGTCACCACTAAACCAACCTTACAAGAGATCCTAAGGGGGATCCTGTGAGACAAAGTACCAGAGACATCGCTACAAGCATAAAACATACAGACATCACAATGACTCTAAACCTATATCTTTCTATAATAACACTGAATGTAAATGGACTAAATGCACCAACTAAAAGACATAGGGTATCAGAATGGATAAAAAAACAAGACCCATCTATTTGCTATCTACAAGAGACTCATTTTAGACCTGAGGACACCTTCAGATTGAGAGTGAGGGGATGGAGAACTATTTATCATGCTACTGGAAGCCAAAAGAAAGCTGGAGTAGCCATACTTATATCAGACAAACTAGACTTTAAATTAAAGGCGGTAACAAGAGATGAAGAAGGGCATTATATAATAATCACAGGGTGTATCCATCAGGAAGAGCTAACAATTATAAATGTCTATGCGCCGAATACCAGAGCCCCCAAATATATAAAACAATTACTCACAAACATAAGCAACCTTATTGATAAGAATGTGGTAATTGCAGGGGACTTGAACACTCCACTTACAGTAATGGATAGATCATCTAGACACATGGTCAATAAAGAAACAAGGCCCCTGAATGATACATTGGATCAGATGGACTTGACAGATATATTTAGAACTCTGCATCCCAAAGCAACAGAATATACTTTCTTCTCAAGTGCACATGGAACATTCTCCAAGATAGATCACATACTGGGTCATAAAACAGCCCTTCATAAGTATACAAGAATTGAGATCATACCATGCATACTTTCAGACCACAATGCTATGAAGCTTGAAATCAACCACAGGAAATAGTCTGGAAAACCTCCAAAGGAATGGAGGTTAAAGAACACCCTACTAAAGAATGAATGGGTCAACCAGGCAATTAGAAAAGAAATTAAAAAATATATGGAAACAAACAAAAATGAAAATACAACAATCCAAACGCTTTGGGATGCAGCGAAGGCAGTCCTGAGAGGAAAATACATTGCAATCCAGGCCTATCTCAAGAAACAAGAAAAATCCCAAATACAAAATCTAACAGCACACCTAAAGGAAATAGAAGCAGAACAGCAAAGGCAGCCTAAACTCAGCAGAAGAAGAGAAATAATAAAGATCAGAGCAGAAATAAACAATATAGAATCTAAAAAAATTGTAGAGCAGATCAATGAAACCAAGAGTTGGTTTTTTGAAAAAATAAACAAAAGTGACACACCGCTAGCCAGGCTTCTCAAAAAGAAAAGGGAGATGACCCAAAGGATAAAATCATGAATGAAAATGGAATTATTACAACCAATCCCTCAGAGATACAAACAATTATCAGGGAATACTATGAAAAATTATATGCCAACAAACTGGACAACCTGGAAGAAATGGACAAATTCCTAAACACCCACACTCTTCCAAAACTCAATCAGGAGGAAATAGAAAGCTTGAACAGACCCATAACCAGCGAAGAAATTGAATCAGTTATCAAAAACCTCCCAACAAATAAGAGTCCAGGACCAGATGGCTTCCAAGGGGAGTTCCACCAGACATTTAAAGCAGAGATAATACCTATCCTTCTCAAGCTATTCCAAGAAATAGAAAGGGAAGGAAAACTTCCAGACTCATTCTATGAAGCCAGTATTACTTTGATTCCCAAACCAGACAGAGACCCAGTAAAAAAGGAGAACTTCAGGCCAATATCCCTGATGAATATGGATGCAAAAATTCTCAATAAGATACTAGCAAATCGAATTCAACAGCATATAAAAAGAATTATTCACCATGATCAAGTGGGATTCATTCCTGGGATGCAGGGCTGGTTCAACATTCGCAAATCAATCAATGTGATACATCACATTAATAAAAGAAAAGATAAGAACCATATGATCCTGTCAATCGATGCAAAAAAGCATTTGACAAAATTCAGCACACTTTCTTAATAAAAACCCTGCAGAAAGTCGGGATAGAAGGAACATACTTAAACATCATAAAAGTCATTTATGAAAAACCCACAGCTAACATCATCCTCAATGGGGAAAAACTGAGAGTTTTTTTCCCTGAGATCAGGAACACGACAGGGATGTCCACTCTCACCGCTGTTGTTTAACATAGTGTTGGAAGTTCTAGCATCAGCAATCAGACAACAAAAGGAAATCAAAGGCATCAAAATTGGCAAAGATGAAGTCAAGTTTTCACTTTTTGGAGATGACATAATATTATACATGGAAAATCCGATAGACTCCACCAGAATTCTGCTAGAACTGATACATGAATTCAGCAAAGTTGCAGGATACAAAATCAATGTACAGAAATCAGTCGCATTCTTATACACTAATAATGAAACAACAGAAAGACAAATAAACTGATCCCATTCACAATTGCACCAAGAAGCATAAAATACCTAGGGATAAATCTAACCAAAGATGTAAAAGATCTGTATGCTGAAAACTATAGAAAGCTTATGAAGGAAATTGAAGAAGATATAAAGAAATGGAAAGACATTCCCTGCTCAAGGGTTGGAAGAATAAATATTGTTAAAATGTCAATACTACCCAAAGCTATCTACACATTCAATGCAATCCCAATCAAAATTACACCAGCATTCTTCTCGAAACTAGAACAAGCAATCCTAAAATTCATATGGAACCACAAAAGGCCCCGAATAGCCAAAGTAATTTTGAAGAAGAATACCAAAGCAGGAGGCATCACAATCCCAGACTTTAGCCTCTACTACAAAGCTGTCATCATCAAGACAGCATGGTATTGGCACAAAAACAGACACATAGACCAATGGAATAGAATAGAAACCCCAGAACTAGACCCACAAATGCATGGCCAACTAATCTTTGACAAAGCAGGAAAGAACATCCAATGGAAAAAAGACAGGCTCTTTAACAAATGGTCCTGGGAGAACTGGACAGCACCATGCAGAAGGTTGAAACTAGACCACTTTCTGACACCATTCACAAAAATAAACTCAAAATGGATAAAGGACCTGAATGTGAGACAGGAAACCATCAAAACCCTAGAGGAGAAAGCAGGAAAAGATCTCTTTGACCTCAGCCATAGCAATCTCTTACTCGACACATCCCCAAAGGCAAGGGAATTGGTGCAGCCACTCTTGAAAACAGTGTGGAGGTTCCCCCCAAAATTAAAAATAGACCTACCCTATGACCCAGCAATAGCACTGCTAGGAATTTACCCAAGGGATACAGGAGTACTGATGCATAGGGGCACTTGTATCCCAATGTTTATAGCAGCACTCGCAACAATAGCCAAATTATGGAAAGAGCCTAAATGTCCATCAACTGATGAATGGATAAAGAAATTGTGGTTTATCTACACAATGGAGTACTGTGTGGCAATGAGAAAGAATGAAGTATGGCCCTTGGTAAAACGTGGATGGAACTGGAGAGTGTGATGCCACGTGAAATAAGCCATACAGAGAAAGACAGATACCATATGTTTTCACTCTTAAATGGATTATGAGAAACTTAACACAAACCCATGGGGGAGGGGAAGGAAAAAAAAAGAGGTTAGAGTGGGAGAGAGCCAAAGCATAAGAGACTCTTAAAAACTGAGAACAAACTGAGGGTTGATGGGGGGTGGGAAGAAGGGGAGGGTGGGTGATGGGTATTGAGGAGGGCACCTTTTGGGATGAGCACTGGGTGTTGTATGGAAACCAATTTGACAATAAATTTCATATATTGAAAAAAATATTAAATATATATATTCTACTGATTCTGAGTTTCTGAAAAACTCTGTTTAATAAAGGAGGAAACAAATTTACTATTATTTGTATATAATATTTTCCATGTAGAAAACCTAAGAAATCTATTAATAAGGGAATTCATGTTTACTGAATTAAAATCAATATGCAGAAATTACTTGCCTTTCTATATGCTAGCAACAACGCTGTTAGAAAAAATGTAATATAAAAAGCACTAAGACAGTGTTATAGGCTGAATTGTGTCACACAAAAGACATGATGAAATCCCATTCCCTGGTACTGGTGCACCTGACCTTATTTGGAAAAAGCGTCTTTCCAAATGTAATCAACTAAGAGGAATTCATTAGAATGGACTCTAATCCAATATGACTGGTGCCCTTATAAGAAGAGAAAAGAGCCACCTGGGTGGCTCAGTTGGTTGAGCATCTGATTTCAACTCAGGTCATGATCTCACAGTTTGTGAGTTCGAGCTCTGCATGTGGCTCTGCTGACAGCTCAGAGCCTGGAACCTGCTTCAGATTCTGTGTCTCCCTCTCTCTCTGTCCCTCCCCCACTCATGCTCTGTCTCTCAAAAATAAATAAAAACATTAAAAAAAGAAGAAGAGAAGAAACACAGAGACAGACAGAAACACAGAGACAGACACAGACATTGGAGTGAGGTAGCTACAAGTCAAAGAAAGCAAAGGGTCTATAGCCACCCTAGGAAGCTAGGAAGAGGCAAGAAAGGATTCTACTCAGAATCTACCAGGAAGTACGGCCAATGCTGACATTTTGGATTTAGACTTCTATTCTCCAAGACTGTGAATAAATTAGGAAACTACTACAGATACCATTTACACTCATCATTAAAAAGTTACTCAAGAAAATGTAGAAAAACTTATGCACAGTCTTTGTGCAAAAAATATAATACTCTATTAAAAGATATTAAGGGAGTCATAAATAAATGGAAAACCATAGTACCATAAGATATCAATTCTAAATTGACTCAGACTTATTGGAATTCCAATTCAATTTCCAATGCAGTTTTCCTTGGAACTTGATAAGTTGATTCTAAATTTTGGTAAAATGAGCAAAAAAAATATGGAAGTAGTTTCATGATAGCTTTTAAATAAAAATGAAATAAATAAACACAAAACCTTCAAATGTCTTTCAATAGTAGAAAGAATACATGGATTGCAGTGCATATAAACAGTGCTATAAAACAGTAACCATGAGTGGGCCACAGTCATGTGCATAATGTGAGTGAGTCTCAAAAGAAGAAAAATTATTTCAAAGCAAAGGGGAAAGTCATCCCAGACAAATGATATCAATCTCACTTGTAAAACATTGGAAAACACAACATTTAAGTCAATACATTCTTAAAGGAGTCATCTACAAGTGATAAAATATTATGGAAGTAAATGGAATTATTGCCACAAAAATCATATTTGGAGTCATATCTGAGAGTGAGAAAAGAGGCCAGTCATAAGAGGGCAGATGATGGATGCTTTGAGATATTAGAAATGTCTATTTCTTAAGGATAAATAGATGTTCAGGCCTACTCTTTAAAATTTACATGTGTGCTCTGTATGATCTTTTATGTATATAGTATATTTTGTAACTGGATAGGGGTCTCTTTCATGAGGAAACATTATGTTGAATTCACATAAACTATTGGCGTTCTCGGGTCCAGTTGCAAAGAACCTTATTAAGCAAATGGTTTGAACTTGGTACTTCGTAGCTAACACTCATTGGCTATAGAACTTCAGGTAAAGTTTGAACCTCCCAAGGCTGGTCATTGATCAATATCTTCCCAACCTTACTGGCTCTGTCATTTACTTTAAAGCCAGGCACTACTGTAATGATGGCTGATTACAGGAGGCCCATCACCCACAACTTCATTATCACCCAGTTTGCAGGGGGAGCATTTGGTCCACAATGAACTGAAAGGCAGCCAAAGCAAATTTATGACATTGCAAACTGTATCGATTTTGATGGGAACAAAAGCAGAGAAGGTCAATAGGATGGCATCCAAAGTCATTACTGGGCAGAAGAGAAGACTAAATCAAAATGAGTGATTAATTTTTTTTAGCCATTTTATGCTATGTTCCTGCAGCCTTAGAAATGATCCCATATTTTGGTGTCAGAGCTCTATAATAAAATGGCAATGCGACTGTGATAGAAAATTCAGATCTAGGGGCAAGAACATAGGAATAAATTCTTTTAAAAAATTCTCTATGAGAATTATTCAAAGAGTTGTGTTTTAACAAAGTCACCTTGTTTGGAAGATGCTTTGTTTCTGGTCCAAACCTGGTTTTCCTTGCCTGAATGCCCTGATTCCTCTGCCTTGCTCTCAGTATGCTCACCACTGAAAAGAGAGGAAAGGAGAGAGAAAGAGAAAGACAGAGAGAGTCAAGGAGGGAGAGAGACAGAGGGAAAAAAGCAGGGAGGGGAGAGAGAGGAAGGAAGGAAGGAAGGAAGGAAGGAAGGAAGGAAGGAAGGAAGGAAGGAAGGAAGGAAAGAAGGCAAAAGCAGAGAGGAAGAGAGATAAAAGAAAGATATACGGATAATATAAATAAAAATAATGCAAATAAAATGGACGCTGATAGAATTGGTGACCTTGAATTCTGATGTTTTGTATTATTTTTCCTAGAGGAAAATAGATGACTTTTCAAGGGAATGCTATTTTATTTTATTTTATTTTATTTTATTTTATTTTATTTTTTATTTTTTATTTAATATTATTTTATTTTATTTTATTTGAGAGAGTGAAAGAACATGTGAGTGAGGGGGAGGGGCAGAGGGAGACAGAGAGAGAATCTTAAGCAGGCTTCATGCTCAGTGCAGAGCCCAACTGGGGGCTCGATCCCACAACCCTGGGATCATGACCTGAGCCAAAATCAAGAGTTGGTCGCTCAACTAACTGAAACATGCAGGCACCCCTATTTTTCTAAATATATAGAAAACAACAGACAAATATGAGCAACAATAAATAATACTAGCCTTAATTCTAATAACATTAATTGTTATACTAAAACTTATTACCATTCATTGATAATTTAATGGTTAACAGCCACACTGCCTCTCCTGATTTACATCTTACTTAATTCTTGTAATAACCCTGAGATGTAGGTGCTGGTGTCTGTTAGTAAAAATAAGAAATTTGGGGCTCTTTAAGGTAGGAAAGATTAGCTTGATAGCTAATACATAGTAGGTTTTTAACACAAAAGTGCTGGACCTATACAAGCTCGTGTCCCAGAACTGTTACAGTGACTTCTTAGACCCACCATAGAGAAGTGTTGACATCCTCATAGCTATAGTTTATGGATACTTCTGCAGGTAGAATAACAAAAATACTGCTGTTCCCTAAAGGGGACTCCTGAAGGGCTGTCTGAGTCCTATGGTTTGAGTCCTTCAGCTTCCAGGTCACTGTGGCCACCAAAGAAGCTTCTAGCATATGTGATTAGGATACCAGCTCTGCAGCTGTGAGATACCACATGTCTGTGTTCTGCTGTGTTGACTGCCCCCATTGTAGACCCAGGAACTAAAGTTATTGGATACTAATTATCAGATTCAGAACCCCTCCCCAAGATGTCCACTTGCATCTAGGACTAGGGACCCCTGCACCACGCTTCCTGTCTGTGCAGTTGCCTCAGGGCCTGTTTTCCCTGTTTTCTGTAGCTTTTCTCTCATTAGCAGCTTCCCTCTGTAACCAATCTCCCTTATGACTGGCCTCTTTCCTTTTGTCTTTTCCCTTACAGTTAGTGTTTTGACTTTCTTGAAACTCTGTACCCCAGAGTTATTGATCCCTTGGCCCTGACCTGGGGCCCGTGAACGTGGTGCCACCATCTTGGAGTGGCTCCATAGCACACTTGTCCTCTCCTCATGGCAGGGAGTAAACAGGGTCAGCATTCTTCCCAGAATTCCTTTCTCAACTTTCCACACATGGGGTTATGGAGAGATGCACACAGGACACACTTCTGAGCAGAAAGTCTACACCATGACTTGATTTGCAGGGTCTCATCTTTTTCTGATCCCAGCCTGTTCTTCTTTTTGCATTCCCCAAAGCACTCACACATGGGCTAGATGCCTCAAAATTCTCATCTCCTGTTTTGTCTCCTCTGGGAAGCCTTCCTGCCTGCCCCAACTTCCTGTAGCCTCTTTCTCTCCTCAGAGTCTTCATAGCTGGGGTTCTCTATTGTCCCCTTCTAACACTTTCTTGGAGCCAGACATCATGCAAAGCAGTGGGCATTAGCCTGGGGCACTGATCCTTTCAATATCCCCTCCTACTCTCATTCTACAGACAAAGAAAACTATAGAGTCAAGAAAATAAATGATTTGCCCAAGGCCCTACATATCTTAGTGGTGAGGTGACTAGGAATAATGTCTTCAAGTGTGAGGAAGCTGGGATCTTTCCCCTCCCAAGGGGTTTATAAACAAAGAGGTACTTGTAGTGATGGGTGTTCAAAGAGTACAGATTTCTAGAGGCCAGAAGAGCTCTCAGATCAGAATCCCTGAGGACAAAGCCAGCCCCTCCATGTGACCAGAATCCAGATTTCCCGCTTCCCTAGTCTTCATTAAGAACCATTCACTGCTAATTCCATCATAGTCCCTCCCTCATTCACATGCACACCAGATCACGTTTGACATGTTTGCTATTTCCCAGAGGGAGGGTGGCAGCCTGAGATCATATCTACACTCAGACATGCAAATACACTGACAATATGAGAAGTTACAGAAAGAGCTCATTAAGGTTATATAAATAAGGTCAAATAAGGTTGCACAAGTGCACACACACACGTATGGTTATATGATCTTATTTAGCTCTTTGAGGTTCTGCAATCTCTCCAAGTGTCAGTTGCATCATTTGCAAATGGGGTTAGAAATCTCATGGTATTATATTTAATATAAACCTGACCACTTCATACACCACAGAGGTCATCAAAGAGCTTGTTTGAGTAAAAACTCAGTTCTTCCCTACAAGTCAACAACTTTATATGTGGCAATTTCTATCCTTTGCCTTCCTGGAGAAGGAAATTGGCTTTTCCAGATTTAGTAAGAAACAGTGAATACAAAAATACTCTGCATTATTGGACTTTAGAAACAACTTACTAGGTAAGAGAAACAACTTTCTCCACTGTAGAAATGATAGAATGTGCAATGTTAAATGCAGGTGAGTGATAAGTACATTTAAAAAGTGTCAGATAATTTAGGCTCAAGGTAAGTTAATGTTCCAGAAAAAAACTAATTTTATAAATACATTTATATAAAAGTTGATGTATACTTTCATAAATAAATCTATTATAATATATATAGAATATATATTATAAATTTATACACACATGAAAATAGACATACATGTATACACATGCAGAGGAGTCATCTTCCAAGCATTTTTAGGGAAACAAATAAACATTAAAAGAGACAATGTTGGTGCAGCAAAGTTCCTTAACTCCTTCTGGGTTCCTTTTATTCTCTGTCAAGAAGAATGATCTTTGGATCGAAAAGGGTACAGCGAGCATTTCTGAGAGTGAAGTAAATACACTCATGATGGATAAAACGATTGTAAGAGTACACATGCTTGCTTTGCATGAGTTAAAACCTCTGACCTGTCTAAATTACACACCAGAGTCTCAAGAGACTCTCTAAATGAGATAACTGTCATTGATTGTTCATGTTCATGTTCATGTAAGGACAAAAGCTTCTGAAAGACTGGAGATGGGCAAATTCTATCAGTATTTAAAAAGAAGGAGGTTTATTCCACAAACCACTCATTAGTAAGCTTCAATAGTGACCTGCCAAAGACATTAAAATCCCTTTAAACTAAAATTTCCATAGTCTAAGATGTAAGTCTTCCCATGGTTAAAATTGTTTTCTCCTTTTATTCTTCTTTCCTTGCTTTTGTCCCTCCTTCCTTTCCTTCTTTCCTCCCTTCCTTCCTTCTTCTCTTACTTCTTTCCTTCCTCCCTTCTTTCCTTCCTATGTGTTAATAAAATTTTCATTTTAGAACAATTTTTGCAAAGATGGCACAAAGGTAGTACAAAGAAATCACAAAGGTAGTGACAGAGTCCCTAGATATCTTGCAACTAGTTTCCCCTATTAGTAACATCTTACATTCGTATGGTACATATGTTAAAACTAGTAAACCAAAACAGGTAAACAGGTTTCCATGCTAAAATTAGAGTGTTTCCATAAAATCTTTCATGAACAGAAATGGCATAAAGCAAAGAAGCAATTACAGTTAATTTATATGGAAATTTGAGTGTTCCCAGACCCAAAAAATAATCTCTCGGAGGTTTTTCTATTGCAAGTCATACTGCAATAAACATAGGGGTTAGATCAATGGAACAGGATAAAAATATCAAAAACAAACCAATGATTATATGGCCAGTTAACCTTTGACAAAGGAGGAAAGAATATACAATGGGAAAAAAGTCCCTTCAACAAATGATGTTGAGAAAACTGGACAGCAACATGAAAAAGAATGAAAAAGAAACACTGTCTTACACCACTATGGGCGCACACACACACACACACACACACACACACAAACCTCACAATGGATTAAAGACTTAAATGTGAGACCTGAAGCTATAAAAATCTTAGAAAAGAACACAGCTAGTAATTTCTCTGAGATCAGCTACAGCAACCTTTCGCTAGATGTATCTCCTGAAGC
The DNA here is from genome assembly GCF_007474595.2 of Lynx canadensis. NCBI lineage: Eukaryota > Metazoa > Chordata > Mammalia > Carnivora > Felidae > Lynx > Lynx canadensis. The sequence continues at coordinate 111,941,644 of NC_044310.1, forward strand.
AAGGGAAACAAAAGCAAAAATAAACTATTGGGACTACATCAAAATAAAAATCTTCTGCACAGTGAAGTAAACAATAAAACTAAAAGGCAACCTACAGAATGGGAGAAGATATTTGCAGATAACATATCTGATAAAGGGTTAGTATCCAAAATATATAAAGAACTTATGAAACTGAATGCACCCAAACCTGAATAATTTGCATCCCCAAACCAAATAATCCAATTAAAAAATGACAGAAGACGTGAATAGACATTTCTCCAAAGGAGACATACAGATGACCAACAGACACATGAAAAGATGCTCAACATGACTCATCATCAGGGAAAATCAAATCAAAACTACAATGAGATACCACTGCACACCTGTCGAATCACTAAAATCAACAGAAACATCTTCAAGGATGTGCAGATAAGGGAACATTTATGCACTGTTGGTAGGAATGAAAACTGGTGCATCCACTGTGGAAAACAGTTTGAAAGCTCCTCAAAAAACTAAAAATAGAACTGGCTTATGATCCAGAAATTGTGCTACTGAATATTTACTAAATAATTTGAAATAACTAATTTGAAATAATATTGGTATCTTATTATTAACTGAAGCCTTTACTGTATTCAGATTTCCTTAGTTTTGACCTATTGTGTCTTTTCTGTTTCAGGGCCCCATAAAGGGTTGTATCATATCACAATTCGTTGCCATGGTTCCTTAGGCTGGGACAGTTTTTCATTTTTTCCTTGTTTTTTGATGACTTTGATAGTTTTGAGAAATTATAGTACAATTAGTTATTTTGTAAAATCTTCCAGACTGCAATTTGCCTGACTACCTTGGGGTTATGGGTTTTGGGGAGGAAGATCAGTGAGGGGAAAGTGCCATACATAATTTATGTATTTTTTCTTTAATTTATTCTGTTGTTGCTTTCATATCTAAGAAAACATTGCCTAATACAAAGTCATTAAGATTAATATCTGTATTTTCTTCTAAAAGTTTTATAGTTTTAGTTCTCACATTTAGGTCTTTGATTTGAGTTTGTTTTTATAATGGGGTGAGATAGGAGTCTAACTTCATTTACTTGTGTGTGGTTGGCCATTTGTCCTAGCAACATTTGTTGAAAGGACTATTCTTTTCTCATTGAATTACTTTCGAATCCTTACTGAAAGTCAATTGGCCATAATGTGAGGATTTTTCAATTCTATTCTACTGATTTGTATGTCTATCCTTATGTCAGTACCACCCTGTCGTGATTAACGTTGCTTTATAATAAATTTTCTAAGTGGGAAGGGTGAGTCTACTAACTTTTTGGCTTTTCTGTTCCTTTGAGTTTTCCATAGAATTTGAAGATCAGCTTGTCAATTTCTGCAACGAAGCCAGCTGGGATTTTAAATGGGATTGTGTTGGGGGTGACTGAGGCTCTGGCAGTTGAGTGACAGACTTTGTCTGACATCATGATCTCATGGTTCATGAGTTCAAGCCCCACATTGGGTTCTGGGCTGAGAGCACGGAGCCTGCTTGGGATTCTCTCTCTCCCTCTCTCTTTGCTGCTCCTGTGTTCATGCTCTCTCTCTTTCTCTCAAAAATAAACATTAAAAAAATTTTAAAGATAAATGGGGGGGGGGTGCCTGGATGGCTTAGTCAGTTAAGCCTCTGACTTTGGCTCAGGTCGTGATCTCACGGTTCATGAGTTCTAGCCCCGCATACGGCTCTGTGCTGACAGATCAGAGTCTGGAGCCTGCTTCAGATTCTGTATCTCCCTCTCTCTCTGCCCTTCCCCCTCACTCATGCTCTGTCTCTATCTCAAAAATAAATAAAAGCTAAAAAAAAATTAAAAGTAAATAAATGGATTGTGTTGAATTTCTATATCAATTTGAGGAGTATTGCTACCTTAATAATATTTGCATCATTAAGTCTTTGTATTAATGTTTGTATTATTAAGTCTTCAGGTACATGTGCATGGAATATGTTACCATTTATTTAGATCTTCTTTAATTTCTTTCAGCAATGTTCTGTAGTTTTCATAGTATAATGTTTGAACTTATTCTGTTAAATTGAATTCTAAACTTTTTGTTTTTGATGCTATTGTAAATGGAATTATTTTCTTCATTTCACTTTCAGATTGTTCATTGCTAGTATATAAAAATACAATTGACTTTTGTATATCAATCTTATATTCTACATTTCTGAACTCTTTACAATAGCTGTTTTAGTGGATTCCTTAGGACTTCTATATACAATATCATGCCTTTTGTAAATGGAGGTAATTATCTCTCTTTCCTTCCTTCTCCAATTTGGATGCCTTTGATTTCACTTTCTTATCTAATTGCCTTGGCTAGAACCTTTAATACAATGTTAAATGAAGGCAAGGAGAGTACATCTTGTCTTGTTTTTATTCTTAGAATAAAAGCATCCAGTCATTTACCATTAAGTATGATGTTAGCTACAGGGTTTTCTGTAAATTTCTTTTTATCGGGTTTTAGAAGTTCCCTTCTATTCCTGGTTCAATGAACATTTTCATTATGAAAAGGTCAAATGCTTTTTCCATGTCTATTAAGATAATCATGTGACTTTTGTTTCTCATTGGATTTTTTGTCTTTCATTCATTGACAATACTTAATTATTTTATTTATTTATTTATTTGGTGTATTTTTGTTACTAAACATTTTTTAATGTTTATTTATTTTTGAGAGAGAGATAGAGAGAAAGAGAAAGACCCAGTGCGAGCAGGGGAGGGGTAGAGAGAAAGGGAAGCACAGAATCCAAAGCAGGCTCCAGGCTCTAGCTGTCAGCACAGAGCCCCATATGGGGCTTGAACTCACAACTCACAAACCTCAAGATCGTGACCTGAGCTAATGTTGGCTGCCCAACTGACTGAACCACCCTAGTGCCCCTATTTATTTGGTTTTATAACATATATCTTATGTTATATGGTATATAACAATGATTGATATTATTTCACTCATATATGGGATCTAAAAACAAAACAAATGAACAAATAAACAAAATCAGAATAAGATTACATATTTCTATGTAAATGCAGAGTAAAAAAAGAAAAAAAAAAGAAAGATCATTTCCAGAAGGGAGGGAGGTGGGGGACTGGGCAAAATGGTAAAGGAGAATGAGAGATACAGGCTTCATGTTATAGATTGAATTAGTCACAGGAATAAAAAGCACAGATTAGGAGATATAGTCAATGATCATGTAATAGTGTTGTATGGTGACAGATGTTAACAACACTTGGGGGCATAGCATAATGTATAGAGAAATTGAATCACTATGTTGTATACCTGAAACCAATGTAACATTGTGTGTTAACTCTACTCAAATTAAAAAAAAATAAAATAAAAATAGATATTTGGATATTAAGCCAATCCTACATTCCTGGATAAATTCTACTTATAATTGTCCTAACTTAATTGAGTTATGTTTGCTAGTATTCTGTTTAGAATTTTTATGTCTATATTCAAAAGTGCTATTCGTCTATAGTTTTCTTTTATTGTCATTTCTTGTTTGGCTTTGGTACCAGTATAATATTGGCTCCAAGAAATAAGTTGACTAGTGTTTTTTTCTCTTCTATTTTTGAAAGGCTTTTTGAAAAATTGTGTTAATTCTTCTTTAAATATTTGGTAGAATCTACCAGAGCAGTCATTGGGACTGGGCTTTTTCTTCTCGGTAGTTGTTGCTGTTATTATTATTAATTCAATCTCTTTACTTGATATACATTTATTCAAAATTTTCTATTTTTCTTGAATCAAATTGAATAGATCATGTCTTTATAGAAACATGTCCATTTTATCTAATTTATGTAATTATTGGCATGCAATTTTTCAAAAATTCTTTCATAATCCTTTTTATTTCTGTAAGGTCAATAGTAATGTACCATTTCATTTTTACTTCTTTATTTGAGTGCCTTTGTTTTTTATTGTCAATCTAGCTAAAGATTTATCAAATTTATTAAAACTTTCCAAAAAACCCCCAAAGTTTTCTTATATTAATTTTCTTTATTGCCTGTTTTCTGTTTTGTCAAATCTTGCCCTAAATTTTATTTCCTTGATTTTGTTTGCTTTAGGTTTACTTTTCTTTTTATTTTTTTTCAGTGATTTAAGATTTAAGTTATTAAGAATATTTCTTTTCTTTTTGACTCAGCCAATTAGTTACACATTTCTAAACACTGCTTTAGCTGTATTCCATTGTTAGTTGTGTTTCTATTTTAATTCATCTCAAAGCACTTCCTATTTTCCCTTTAGATTTCTTCGTTGATCTGTTAGTTAGGATGTATTGTTTAATTTCCACACATTTATGACTGTCTCAAGTTTCTTTCTGTTATTTATTTATAATTTCATTCCACTGACGTCAGAAAACAAACTTTATATAATTTCCATGTGAAATTTATTGAAGTTTGTTTTATTGCCCAGCATATGGTGTGTCCTACACAATGCTCCATGCGCACATGAGAAGACTTTATATTCTTTGTTTGTGAGATGGACTATTGACACGTGTGCTACGTCTAATTGGTTATATTATGGTTGAAATCTAATTACATGCTGATTTTTTACCTACATGTTCTTTACATTATTGAAACGGGTTTTATTGAAAATTTCAACTATTATTGTTGAACTGTCCTCCGTTCTGTCAGTTTTTGCTACATGAGTTTTGGTTCTTCATTGTTAGGTGTATGTATGTTTATAATTGATATATCTTCCTGATGGATCGACCCTTTTATTATTATAAGATGTATCTCATTTCTAGTATTTTTTTTTTTTTACTTTACAATCTACTTCTCTTGTATTTGTATACCCGTTCTTTCTTTCTTGTGGTTACTGTTTGCATGGTATATATTTTTCCATCCATTTACTTTCAGTCTATGTATCTTAGAATATATAGTGTGCTTCTTGTAGGCAGAATATGATCATAGCTTGGTTTTTATCTGGTCAGACAATTATTGCCTTTCAATTAGATTGTGTAATCCATTTACATTTTATGTTACTATTAATATAATTGAATTTGCTTCTGCCATTTTATTTTCTATATGTTTCATGTTTTTTTGTTTCTCTGTTCTTACTTTACTCATATTTCCTGCATTATATAAATACATTTTCATTTCTTTGATAATGTTTTCTATATATAGTTTTTGATTTATTTCTTTAATGGCTGCTATATGGCTTACTATATACAATTGAACTTGTCAGAATATATTTCAGATTCATAAAACAATTTCAATTATATATAAAAATATTACTTGATCTTCCTCTTGTTTTTTGAAGTATTATTATTATATATATTACATCTATATATTTGACAAACTTCAACAATATATTGCTATAGTTTTAACTTTATGAGTATAAAAAAAAGTATGTATTTATAGCTTTTTGGTATATTTGCTTTTTTATTTTATGTTTCCTGTTCTGTTCATTTGTCCTATGTTTTCAAGTTATTGTCTAGATTCACTTTTTAGCTCAGCACAGCTTTATTCCCACTGTCTTCCTTTGCAATGTTCCAGCAAATATATTACATTATGCCCATCAGTATGATCCTATACGTATTATTTTATCCAATTATTTTTTAAAGTCAGTTAAAGGAATAAAATAAAATATGCATTTAAACTATTTTTTATAATTACATAGTTCCCTGTACTAGTGTTCTATGTTTTTTTTTCTGTCAGTTCATATTATTTCCTGGAATCACTTGCTTTCAGTAGGAATAACTTTGTTTAGTATTTCTCATAAGATGGATCCTCTAAAAATGAATTCCGTGCTTGTTTGATTTTGTAAAACTTTGAAGTCTATTTTGCTATTATTTTTGCACTTTGCTTTACTGGATGTGGTATGCTTGCTTGGTATTTTTAATTTGAGGAAGTTGAATATGTAATTTCACTGCTTTCTGGCCTCCATTATTTCAGATGAAATTTCAGTAGTCCAATCTTACTGGGGTTCCCTTTTATGTGATGATTTGTTTTCACTTGATGTTTCCAAAATGTTTTTTTGTTTTTTGTTTTCATCATCTATATATGATAGGCACATGGATATCTTTGCATTTATCCTAATAGCAGTCTATCAATCTTGTTTAATATATAGATTTTTTTTTCAAATTAGAGAACATTTCAGCCATCATTTCTTTGAATATACTTTTTTTTCTGCTCCTTTCTCTCTCTCCCCTCAAGCTACTTCCCCCATTATACATATGCTGGTGCATTTAATAGTGTCCCATCTTTTTTTGAGGCTTTGTTAATTTTTTTCCCATTCCTTTTTCTTTCTCTTTTTCAGACTGCATAATCTGCATTGGTCTCTCTTCAAGTTCTCTAATTCTTCAGCCAGTTCAAATCTACTTTGAGCCTCTCCAGGAATTTTTAATTTAAAATTATACTTTTCTTCTAAAGTTAGTATAAAGAACTACTAACTATGGCTTTATATACATTCTCTCTTTGATGAGACAGTTTTATCATACTTTATTTATTTAAGCACGTTTTGCTTTCATTCTCTGAACATGGTCACCTTGAAGTCTATGTCTTTTAATCTGACATCTGTTCACTCTTACATACAGTTTCTATTGCTGGTTTTTACCCTTATACAGAGATCATGTTTTTCTGTTTCTTAGCCTGCCTCAGAATTTTAACATGCCCCCCTCCCCCCAGTAATATTCTTTTATACCTTAGATGAGACAAGAAGGCTGGAGGAGGTTGAGGGGGTCAGAATGCTCTTCTTCCAGCTAGGATAAGGCTGTGGAAAAAATCTTTTCCCCTGGAGGGTATGTCGACCACTTCAGGTATTTCACAGTGATTACCCTATTCCTCCCCATGTCAGAACCATGGCGGGGGGGGTGGGGGGGCAGATCTTTCTCTGATTGTCAATATGAGAACTGGAGAGGATTACCGGGCATAAAACCACAGAAGTGTAAGGGTGTTACAGATCAGAAGCCTCCAGTAGATTCTCTGTGTCACAGTGGTTCACACTCCACCTCTGGCAATTTATCAAAGTTATCATTTAAGTGTTCCTACTGGTGGATGGCTCCAACAGCTTCTGTTGGAGGTAAGCATATTTCAACTGTGACTCTCTGGATTCACCTATGTTTCTAGATTTTGCAGTGGCAGTTTTTACTGAAATCTTCATTCTCTGATGGGTGTAAGAAGAGTCGTTAATTTTCAGTTTGTTCAGCTTGTATTTATTTATTTATTTACTTAATGTTTTTATTTATTTTTGAGACAAAGAGACAGAGCATGAGTGGGGGAGGGGCAGAGAGAGAGGGAGACACAGAATCCGAAGCAGGCTCCAGGTTCTGAGCCACCAGTACAGAGCCTGATGCAGGGCTCAAACTCACAGACTGTGAGATCATGACCTGAGCCGAAGTTGGTCGCTCAACCGTCTGAGCCACCCAGGCACCCCAGCTTGTATTTATTATAAGGATGTGAATAATGACTTCGAAGTTCTTCTAAGTTCTTTAGTCAGTACTGAAACCAGAAATGTTGCACTTTTTTTCTTTCTTTTTTAACTTTCTGACTCATATATAATTGAATTACTCAAGTGTGAATGTGCATATTATCAGTGTCATTTAAGGGAGTGAGGGTCTGTTATCTGTCTGCATGTCCTTGGGACCCCAGTTTTCCTCACTTTGAGCAAGCTGAGAAGTCTTCATTTCAGTTAGCATTACTTTCATGCATAATTCAGCCTCTGCAAATACAGAGATGGCAACTAATTCAAGAGATTTATTTAGTTTCTTGCACATTCTCTGAGAAACTAATTTATATAGTAGTAGCATCAGGTGAGCCTCCTGTTTGTTTTAGATAAACAGAAATCTTAACTTGAAATCTCCATTATTTGCTTCACTACCAACAATTCAAGAGATAATTTTCCTGCCCTGCTGACCTTTCTAGGAAAACACCTGGAAATTTTTGTTGTTTTGTTTTCCTTCTCAATGTTCTCAACAGAGATGCCCCCTAGAGGCTATTACTTCATATGTTCTAAACCTTTCCATTATTAAATTACTCTTTTTGATGTTTGAAAAGACAAGTGCATAAAACATAAATATTTCATCCAATAAAATGACATAAATCTGAACTTGTTAATTGTAACCCAAGTTAAGAAATAAAATTAAATCAGGGCCCCTGGGTGGCTCAGTTGGTTAAGCATCTGACTTCGGCTTAAGTCATGATCTCACAGTTCATGAGTTCAAGCCCCACATCGTGCTCTGTGCTGACAGCTCAGAGCCTGGATCCTGCTTTGGATTCCGTGTCTCCCTCTCACTCTGCCAATCTCTCTCTTTCTCTCTCAAAAATGAATAAAACATTTTTTAAAAATTTTAAAAAAGGTAGCACCTGGGTGACTCAGTCGGTTAAGCATCCAACTTCAGCTCAGGTCATGATCTCACAGTTTGTGAGTTCGAGCCCCATGTTGGGCTTTGTGCTGACAACTGGGAGTCTGAGCCTGCTTCAGATTCTGTCTCGATCTCTCTCTGTCCCTGTCCTGTTTATGCTTTCTCTCAAATATAAATAAATATTTAAAACAATTTAAAAAATTAAAAGAAAAAGAAAGAAAATTAAATCGTTACTTAAAATTCCCCTTTATATCCCAAGTTTCCATTGCCCTTGAAATGTTCATTACTTTCTTCCTTTAAAAGTGTAATGATTCTTTCAAGATTCAATTCAAGACTCCTTTTCCTCCATGAACTCTCTACCAAAAAGTAATCCTAAAGGAGGATGAGTTTCCCAGAATGTAAATTAATAGATGTCAAAGATGCCTGCTGTTTTCCTCCCAGTAGTGCTGAAGGTCAGTTCTTCTAACCAGGATTCTACTCTCGAATTAATTTCTAAAACCAAGAAAACCTTGTCTTAGGGACAAAGCGCACAGGTTACCTCCTTATCCTGAATTACAGCACATTATTATCAGCTTTTCTGGAGACTCCTTAGTAATAAAGCAGTGCCTATTTCAGAAAGAATTCACAATTGACTCTCCAAAGGGGTTCTCAAGGTGATCTACCGAGACGCTGAAAGAAAATGGCAAAATTTCTATTCATATAAAATTTTATAACTTTCTATTTTTCATATATAATGTACATTTTATATTGTGGGTTAGCAGTGCTATTTAGAAGATTTATGAATTACAAAATCAATATGTAGAGGACACAAGCACAGAGTATTTCTTTAAAAAAATTTTTTTAATGTTTATTTACTTATGAGAGAGAGAGAGAGAGCGAGCAGGGGAGGAGCAGAGAGAGAGGGAGACACAGAATCCAAAGCAGGCTCTAGGCTCTGAGCTGTCAGCACAGAGCCTGATGTGGGGCTTGAACTCACAAACCACGAGATCATGACCCAAGCTGAAGTCAGATGCTTAACAGACTGAGCCACCCAGGCTCCCCAGCACAGAGTATTTCTTATACAAATTTGGAAGAACACTGATGTTCATTCCTTGGTGCTGTTGACTTCATTTGAGATTCATTTATCTTGAGATCCATGTTCTTAAAGAAAACAAAGTGGTGTTTTGACATTTGGGCTGTTTTTCTTCATCCGAGGGAAGCAAACATGAGGGAAACATACAAATCAATGGTGCGCTAAGTGAACGGTTAGTCAGCCATTTCCTACTGTGGTTCTCCTTCTCTTGTCTGTTGGTGCTGAAATCTTTGAAGTTGCCAGGAAGGACCTTGCTGTTTATCGTCTGTTCCTTGGATTGTGATTCTCTCTGTGTCTGGAATACCCTTCATGCTCTTATATTCATATATACACATTCATTATATACACATATGCTAGTATATAAACTAAATATATATATATATATTTGAATTGATATATCAAATATACAGAGATAAGCACAGATCCTAAATATCCCATTCAATGAACAGAAAGCTAAATCCTTTTGAATCGACACCAATTTAATAAAATTAAAGTATCACCCAAATGTCACCCTCATGTCCCTTCTCACTTACTTTCCGACCATCCTCTCTCAAGTAATAATTTTTCAGAGCTCTAACCCTAGGTTCTATGGCCTGGTTTTGATTTATATAAAAGGTGTTATATGGTACACACTTGCCTTCTGTTCCTTAGCCTTGTCTGTGGTACTTGTACATAGTATAGCTATCAATTGTTATTTTTCATTGCTCTATGGTATGCCATTGAATGGATGGATATGCCACAATTTATTTATTTATTCTACTGTTAAGGGGCATTTGTATTATCTCCAATTTGAGGCTATGGATACTACTGTTCTGAATTATTTTTACATGTCTCTTAGTGCACACGAGCAAGCGTTTCTTTGTCAACTATACCTAATTGTGGAATGGCTGAGTCGTATAGCATATGAACATTCACACTTTACAGATTTCGAAAACAACTACTGATGTAAATTCCACAGCCAATGCATAGAAAGGAAACATAGACATAATTATGGGAAATATTAGAGCTTATCCAAAATAATAGCGAAGATGTTTTCATATAACTATCTCAGTAACTAGTAAGATAAGTAAACAAAAATTAATGAAGATATAGATAATTTGAACATTCCTAAGAATATATATACACATATATATACATATATATAGGTGTATAGTATATACATTAATAATATAGTAGTATTATTATGTATTATTATTATGTATAGTATATACATAATAATATAGTATTATAGTGTATATATTAATTATATATATATGTATATAAACACCCATAGAAAATTTTCAAAAATCACTGATCCTTGAAATAAAATAGAATATGTTTTCTGACCAAAGTGGAATTAAGCTAAAAATCAATAAGAAAAATGAGTTAACATATTTAACAATTAAGTCCCAGAAAATATCTCAATGGAAATCATATCCCACAAAAAAATCCACTTTAAGGCTATAAATGAAAAGAAAGACAGTATCAAGTCCTGACAACAATGAAGATTAACAGGATGTCCATTAAAAATATAACTCCACATTTCAATTTCCTCCATGAAGACTTTTCTGCTCTTTCCTTCCTCAGCAGAATGAGTACTTTTTTCTTTGTGGCCTGTGTCCTACAAAGCATATTCATTTTCATATATGTCTCTTTCTCTTATCTGAGCTTCATGAAGGCAGATATCTCAAATATTTAGTAAAGTCCCAATGGGTAATAGTAATAAAACAAAGGATTAATGTGGTGGATGAAAACTCTTTTCCTCTATTTATTCTCAGCTTAGGATCAACGGCTTCAAAGTACACAGCGTCCGAGTGGACCAGAGACGTATATACAGCACCTGTTTAGAAAAAGAAAGATAAGAAAAGAGTTTCAAGTCCTTTGTAACAAAATCTCAGTTTTCTTAGGTACCAGGCTTCTGATAGAACTATGGATTCTTTCTATTATTCTTTGCTGTCTTATACTATTATTCTTTCTGGACATCAGATAGGCAAGAACTTCTAGGTATATATATGAGAGGGCTGCATCACAGGGAAACTTGTACAAATTTATTATCAAGTTTTCTGTCATAAAAAAGAAATAAAGAAAATAAATCAAACCAATAAATTAAAGTTTAAAGCAATGAAAATAAATGTGTGGGAGAAAGGAGTTTGAGGAACATACTACAATGAAGAGATTATTTCATTATGTAAATTTTATATTTCAAATGTATTCTAAAGAGACCTATAATGTTCCAGAAAGACCTCATGCTTCCATTGTTTAGAATGTGGAAAGTTAAGAAAAAGAATCCCAGTATGCTAGAGGCTGATAAATAACGTAACTCGGTCTTGATTTTTCTGTGATGGATTGTTTTGCCTCACCCCATGGGCAGAGGGGCTTCAGATTAGCAAAGGGACACTTTTAGATGGAGAAAAATAAATAACCAGGTAACTATAAAATCAATACCTCATTTTGGTTCATTAGTTAAGACATAGCTTGCTGGTCAAGGTACATTCTTCACAGTCACTGCACTTTTCTGAGGGAAAAGACCACACCTACCAGCCCTGTTCTGATAAAGCAGCCCATGCCTGCCACTCACTATAACACCTGTTCTTGCCCTTCGTAGCCAAGCCTTTTGGTTGAAAAACCGGCACCAAATTCAAGAATAATTTGTATAAACTGATCAATGACATGTGAGATGTTTCTCTTTGAAAGTTTATTCTGTCTAAGGACAATTATAATTAATTGATTAGCTATTTCTCTTAGAAATTTGAACCAGAGATGTTACGCTTGGTATGTGATGGGGGACTCAGGGAGCTAAAAGCTAAAGAACATATAGTCAAAAAGTGCAGATGAGGAGTAAGGTGGAGTTAGGGGGAGCCATGAATAGGTTAAACTCTCCAAAGATGATGTCAGCAACATTTCTTTCATTGTGTATGGATACCTGCCTTACCCATTAAGAAATGGAATCTCTTCCTACTCTCCTCTTGTATCTAGGTTTGCCTCATAAGTTCCTTTGATAAATAGAATTCCATGAAGCCTGGTTGCCTCTGCTTTTGCTCTTCAAGTGATTTGCCAAGGAAGAATTCTGACTGATGCAGAGATCACCATGATGTGAGGAAGACCAAGCTACTGAGCTAGAAGAGCTCATAGGAAGGAGTAGTGTGATACCAGACATGCAAGTGCGAATTTCTTAGACCTCACGACCTAACCCAACTGAAGGCAGGTAAGACAATGCCACATGGTGCAGGAGAACCATACACCAGAGCCCAGTCAACCCCCAAAACCATGAAAAATAATGGTTGTTGTTTTATGTCACTGAATTTTGGTGTTGTTACACAGCAATAGATAAAGATGAGTAAGAAGACATGATTAAGCAGAAATCAAAACCACAAAAAACATGCCCTGGGGAGAGATTGATTGTTTCTATTGGAGGAGGCAAAAACAGGCCAGGCTGAGACAGAGATGTGCTGAGTTGTGTCCAATGGCTGAGCCCTCATTAGGGACCTCATTGGATAAGGGAGTTAGCGGTAGTTGTGAACACCTTCAGTCTTAATCTGTTGGTTATTTAAAAAGCTTATGTTTAAAATAATCATTCTTTCTCTTCCCTGTTCTTACTCATATTCTCCACCTAAACATGTTTGGCATTTGTATTTTATAACTGGCGTATACAAAATTAACAATCTCAACACTTCAGGAAAAAATTAATTTAAGGGAAAAGATGTTAAATTAGAACTAAAGATGAGGGGCGCCTGGGTGGCGCAGTCGGTTAAGCGTCCGACTTCAGCCAGGTCACGATCTCGCGGTCCGTGAGTTCGAGCCCCGCGTCGGGCTCTGGGCTGATGGCTCAGAGCCTGGAGCCTGTTTCCGATTCTGTGTTTCCCTCTCTCTCTGCCCCTCCCCCGTTTATGCTCTGTCTCTCTCTGTCCCAAAAATAAATAAACGTTGAAAAAAAAAATTAAAAAAAAAAAAAAAAAGAACTACAGATGAAATAGTTTATATGGTCCAGTGGGATCTAGACACTCTTTTTGCTGCTATATATATATATATATATATATATATATTTTTTTTTTCCCTCTTAAGTCCAGCATCATATCATATAGTTAGAGAAGGGAGATGGGCTGCTTGCAAAGTGGAGCATCACTTTGGTGTACATTCCAGGAGATTTTTAAAAAACATTATTAAGGTTACTCTTACAATTTTTTCTTTTTGTTTTTTTCTGGCTGCCAGTCAGACTTGCGTTTTTTACCATAAGATGATACGCTTCCTCAGAAAAGATACACCAGGTGCCTTGGTGTTCTTATGACATGGCACCTGGACCCCTTGCAGAACTAAGAATATGAGAGAGAAAAATAGAGTGACAACTCATGGTAGAAAATACAGTCTTATGTAACTTAACCTGGGACCGTAGGAGGAACTACACAAGGGTTTGAATACCAAGAAGTAGGAACCATTGGGAGTCACTCTGGAGGTTCACTACAACACATGTTCATTTGATCTAGGGGGAAAAAAGGTAATATTGCATTAGAATAATATTTAAACACACCTTCTCTAGATACAATATTAAATTATTTCCAGGCATCATCTTAAAATAATTACTATTTGTTGCAGTAGATGATGAAGCTTAGTCCGCTAATCTTTGTGTTTTGATTTTCATGTCTTTGTGATAACACTGCGATCTCTCACAGTTGATAGTAAATGTTGACACATACTTAGTGCCTTACATGCTCATCATCAACATTTTTGAAAAATGAAAATTTAGCATTTAATTTTTCATCAAACACACTCTCATTCTTTTGAGCTCATTACTACTGAAAACATTTATTATAAGAGAAGAAAAAAGGTGTTACCACACAACAAATAGTTGTGCACCTTATAATAAATGACCAAGCCTTTGCAGCAAGACTGCTCAGATTAATCGCAATACATCTCCACAGCAGGATTGCTCGGCTTTTTATTTTTCCACCACATTTATAGGACACCTAAGTTATGGTTTCCCTTCACTTTCCACTGACACAACCGACTGCAATCCTAGTGGCTTTGTGAATCTTATTGATTATGACACGGGCCATGGGAGGTCATCAAGTGGCCATCATGGAGAACTGTGATGAATACTTCTTCACCCACATCCCAAGAGCCAAAAGAATTAGATGTGGCCAGCTGCTCCTGCCTAAAGGCACTTTGTTTTAATGTGTGTCCCCTGCATGTGCTCCTTGGAAGGGAGTCACTAGTACCCTTGTGTCTGGAAGGATATGGAAAAGAAAGATACATCCTGTGTAATCATCTTTCAGATATAATCATGCATAAAGCAAGAACTATTTTCTGCACACATTTCATACATGACTATGGAAGACTGTGAAAGAAGCTTAAAGTAAGTACAAAGTAGAGATCTAAGAGCCTCCCTTGGCTTATTTTAGTGTAATGATAACAATGATACTTTGTTATGATTCCATTTATATCTGGTTCAAAATCAGGTAAAACTAATCTATGGCGTTAGAGGTTGACATACTGAATCCCTCTGGGGAGATGTCAGCTGGAATGCTCTTGAGGGGTCTGTAAGTAGCTGGAAACCTACAATAGTTGGTAGGTTTCCAGTATCTTCATTTGGGCAGTAGTTACACAGGTGCATACATACGCAAAGCATAGTACATTTAAGGGCTTTAGACTTTCCCGTGTATAATTTATACTTTAATTTTAAAACATAGTTATTGGTGGGGGGGGGGAGGGGGAATATGGGAAGTCAATGGAAAAACACTAAACCAAATGGACCGCCAAGACAACAGGCAGAAATCCAGATTGTGTCAACCAAAGGCTAAACCAGAGTTTATACTCATCTTTTCTGTATGCTGAGTCAGAGAGTTCTGAAAGGACTTTGTTTTTCCTTCGTGGCCTCTTTTAATTTTTCACTACTTATCCCCCCAAAAAGAAATTTCTGTGATCTTACATGCCAAAAAAAGGTGATTAAGGTCATTATAATCAAACACACAGCAATAAACTTTATATATACAGGTGTGTTTCACAATAGAAAACCTGGAAACACCAAAAATAAGATAACAAATTTACAAAGCAAGAATGTCAGGGGCAATTAGAGATTTACCTGCAGCATTACATGGTCATAAGAATTGACAGGCAAAATCCTTGGTCTCTGAAACAGTTGTTCAATGTTTAGTATTAAAATTATACATGAAATTATTATTGTATAGTTAGTGCCTAAACTAAGATACATTTGCAAGTCACATTTGAAATGCCACTTGCTAATCCCAAAGACTTGTATATTCTAATTCTACAGTTGTTGGAAAGTTAGAAAAACACAGCCTTGTGCTATGGTCATACTCAGTCATCTTGCCTCTCAAAGATGTGGCATGGTGACAGATCAGGGAAGAACAGTTAGTAATCTTATGAATTGATTGTTTCATTTATATTTCTGTAGGAAAGAAAATAATTTATTAAAAACAGTACCACTTCAACTTCATTTAACTTTCGCAGATAAAATCATTAGTTTATTTTGGAATGAGCACAACGGAAATGATGACTCCCATCAGATGGAAATCTCTCACCACATGGAAATTAACAAGAATGTATTACCAAATAAAACTTTATACATATCTGGCTCTTTACACTTTTCAGAATTTCTGCATTTTCCACTCCCTCATTGATCTTCATAATAAGACCATGTAACAGATAGATGTACAGAGAACAGATGTACTCTCTTCTCCACATGTTTGAGAAAACTGAGGCTGATGTGTTGAGCCTGGAAGGACTTTAAGGAGGTTCACATTCTTGGTGATTTCTATCTTGTCAATTACACTTCACAACTGTTTTTGTGTTACTGTCTTTATTAATGACATAAAAATTTATTTTTAAAAAATAATGTTTATTTATTTATTTGAGAGAGGGAGTGTGCATGTGCACAAGTGGGGAAGGGGCAGTGAGAGAGGGAGAGAGAACAAGCAGGCTCTGTTCTGTCAGCATGGAGCCTGAAGTGGGACTCAATCTCATGAACTGAACTGTGAGATCATGACCTGAGCTGAAATCAAGAATCAGTTGCCTAACTGACTGAGCCACTCAGGAAACCCGACATAAAAAAAATGTCTTAAGGGAAATAAAAATTATTACATTTGACAGAAAAAACATAAATAGAATCTTTTGCTAATTTATATTCCCATGTTTATTTGGCACATAAAGTTAAGGTGAAAGTCACAAAATATATTTTGGCTTTATCTCTTAACTAGATATAAATGGAATTCTACATTCTCTAGTGACTGGAAGGTTATCATGGTGACCTGTAGTGTCTAATTTCATTCCTGATTCATAGGGTGTCTGGGTGGCTCAGCCAGTTAAGTGGCTGACTCTTGATTTTGGTTTAGATCATGGTCTCACAGTCTTGAGTTTGAGCCCCGCTTCAAGCTTTGGGCTCACAGCACAAAGCCTGCTTGGGATCCTCTGTCTTCCTCTTCCTGCCCCTCCCCCGATCATGCTTGCATGCTCTCTCTCTTTCAAAATTAAATAAACATTAACAAGTATTTAATTTCATCCCTGATTCATTCTTTCACTGCTCTCCCATCAACTTGAAAGTTTACTTCCACTTCTTATAGTGGAGGTGGTCTACCTATGAATTGTTGGAACCCCAGAAACAGAATTCTGAATCTTGGATACATTATGACTTTGGGAATCTATGGGAGTCAAAGCTGCTTGCCTCCCCACCCACCACCTCCCAATTAACACAGATAAGCACACAAGAAGCAGGGTACAGTGCTAATGGCTAATGGCCACCAATTAGTGGTGCAATGAGGAGGTGGACTCCAGAGTCCAGAGGCTGAAGGTTTAAATTCTGACTCCACTTGGGAAGCCCTGATGAATTGCCTGCCTGTCTCAGCCATCTGCAAAATGGAAAATATTAATAATTATTTGCAGGATTGCCAGGAAAAATTAAATGTGGAAAATATATGCAAAGTGCCTAGAACACTCTAGAAATGACACCTATTATATAACAGGTGGGATAGGAACATTAACTGTCGGAGGTATAAGATAAAAGAACTTCAGGTAATAAAGATAGAAACTGTTGTTCAAGGACAAAGAGAAGATCAGCTACTTCCCCAGTCTCTCTTGCTACCCCATAATGACTAAATAATCTTTGTTTCCATAATGTCATGTTTGCATAGCTCTCTGATTGCAAGCACCACATAATTGCAAAATGACTGTGTTAATGGAAGATTTAGATCATTTTTAAAAAAGTAAAGTTTTCACATTTTGCATCTAAATTCATTGATTATGCATAAAGAGGTCAGGAAAGCCTTGTGGCTTTATTAAATTGATCGGCATCTAATAACTTAATTATCTACAGAAACAGATGTTACTTCAACTGAAAACAAATTATCTTATACACAGGGAAGAAAATTAAAGCATCGAACACTGTGGAGATCTGTAAAATGACCACATTGAGGTTAAAAGGAGAGAGAAACAACAAAACATCAGGATTCCTGATTCGGACTCCACTTTGTTTAATGTGCTCCAAATGTTTTCATCTTGAATACTTTTTATATCTCATTTGACTCCAGTTTAGGGGATTGTGCCTGCACATATACGCATACACAAACACACACACACACACACACGCACGCACACACACACACACACACAAGGATTTTTGTGCTATTGAAATCTAGGAGGAGATACTGAGGTATTTGCTCCTTTCAGGTTCCTGACTGAATTGTGTTTCTTGTTCTGGGAGAGGAAATAGCATTGCTCAGCTCTGTTGAGCATTTTGAAAATAAAATCTGCCTAAGAGCAACCCCTAACACAAAGAGTCCCCAGAGTTTCTGTCTTTTCTGATGTTCTAGCCTTTGCTTGGAGCACTCGCTTCCAGGTTATTCTTCCGTTGCCCACTGTCTGGGCCTCAGATTCATTGTTAACTTTGGCCTACAAGAAACGCATCAGGACAAGCACTTCTTGTCAACCCACTTTCCCCAGTATATCCTTGGCTTTCCTTTGACACTGAGTCAGGCTCAGCCCATGATAGTGGTTTCTCAGTTCACCATGGACAAACACCTGTTCCGTTATGACCTGGGTCCAGAGCTCTTAACCTTGATAATGCTGAACTTCACTTCCATCTTGGGGGAACATCTAGTATGTTTGCCTTAGATTCAAAAGGTAGAATGGGGTTATTTTTTAAATGACTAACAGGCTATAGTCATAAATTACAGGAAATTAAAGTTGAAAAAGACCTTAAATAATTCATTAATTATCTAATTAATGTCTAGCTCCTCTATCATGGATGGAAAACTGAGGCTAAATTATGTTAAGTGATGTGTCTCTGAGATCATAGACAGGAAGTCCAACTTTGTCAGAATTTGAACTTGGAAATGCTGCATATGACTGGATTGAGGGCAAGAAGGTGGAGGTGAGAAGGTAGGAAGTCTTCGGAAGACTTCCCCAAGACTAAGTATTGAGGAATGTGCTGATTCAAGAAACAGGGCCAGCTACAAAATTCAAGGTCACTGATAATGGCAAAGATTGACAAGGGCACCAAATGCCACATCTGGGGAGGGAAGCAGTGGGGGTAGAATCTGGAGTTCAGCTGCAGCTAGAGGAAGCAGAGGTACTTGGCCTATCTTTCTCCTCATTAATATTTATAGTAGCTACCACTTATTGAGAAGTTACTGAAGCATTGTTCTAAGTCCCTAATTTGTATTAACTCATTTATCCTTGCAACAACCCTATGGCAAGTATTTTTCTTATCTTCCTTGCACAGAGGAAGAATCTGAGGCACAGACTAGGAGACAGTTGCCCAAGCCTTACAGCATGTCAGGAGATCAGACAGGTCTCATCCCCAGGCATACTAACTGCAGAGTCCCAACCCTTAACTGAATCATTGTGTTGCCTCTCTGTATCCCATTGCCAGAATGGGTATCTGGCATGTAATAAACATTTAGGGGCTGTTGTATCTGACGTCAGAATGTGCCAGGACTTAGCTTCTGTGATTCTGGAAATTTCACAATGTACTCAAGACCCATCTCCAATCACTGTCCACACCTCTTCTCCCCCACCCTCCCAACTTGTTGTACTATAAATCTGGGATGGGAACATAGTCCAGTGCCATCTAGATTGCCAGCCTGTGAGGCAATTGCCAAAGGCAGTGTAGATAGGTTACTGTACAGCTCATGGATTAAGTGAGTTCACTCTCATTGCTCTAAATGGTGAATGTGGGCTGAAAAAGAGAATTCAGTGCTGAATGAGATTCCTTTTATCATTCCTTTACTTTTATTCCCTTTGCATCTGATTGAGTCCCGATGGCTTTGGCAAGGAGGGCAGGAATCACAACTCTTCCATTTGTGTTTCTTAAGGATGTATTGAAAAGACTATCTGCACTCTACGAATGGCCCAAGAAGGTGAGTGGAGCCCAGATCTCTTACAACTGGGACTTGACACTGAGAGAGAAGCCTTATCTCTCCAGAGGCTAAGAGATAAGCTTGGTGCTGGGCTTCTGACTTAACGCTGTAATCCCCTCTACCTTCATTATAAATACTCAGGGAAACCACAAAATCCAAGACAAATAAAGTCAGTCTGTTTTCAAAGGGAAAGCACCATTTCTTTTTTTTTTTTTAATCGTTTTTAATGCTTATTTATTTTTGAGAGAGAGAGAGAGAGAGAGAGAGAGAGAGAGAGAGAGAGTGCAAGTGGGGGAGGGGCAGAGAGAGAGGGAGACACAGAATCTGAAACAGGCTCCAGGCTTTGAGCTGTCAGCACAGAGCCTGACACGGGGCTCGAACTCATGAACCCTTGAGATCATGACCTGAACCGAAGTCAAATGCTCAACCCACTGAGCCACACAGGTGCCCCAAAAAACACCATTTCTTAAATGTTGGTGATTTCAGTTGGATAAGGTCCTCCAAGAACCCCTGCCCATTTTTTAGGAAGAGTGCAGGCTTGTTGAAGGAAGCCTGCTCTACAAGAATTTACACTCCTCATGGCCAAGAACACTGGTCTAAACATGATTGGTCATTTGATAGGCCTGTTCCTAAGTAGAATTGAGAAGTAAATAAAGTCGTCTACCATCTTGTCATCAGACTGATAGAAAGTACTCATTGATGTTCATATTGCTTATGCCAACATTCCAAACATATTTAAAACCCTCACCACTGAGGATAAAACATATTCATCACATTTCTATGAATTAAGTATTATCCCCATTTCCAGATGAGCCTAATGAGCCTCAAACCTCAGTCACCTGACTCTGAAGTATAAGTCTTTCTCTTTATTACTCCTCTGCTCCTGAATTGCCATATCTACTCCACTGCACTGATGCTGCCTCTCTCTCTGGCTTTATAACTCACTTCTCAGTACATGCTTCCCCTCCCATCCCACCCATTGAACTCATTGCAAGTTGTTGTTCCCCAGAGCTTTCTAAATCCCAACTGCCATCTTGATACTGAACTTGTGTAAGCTGTATAAGTTGAGTTATCTGTTTAATGAGCTAATTTTAGTATCAAATGAGAGAGAAGGTTACATACACACCACACACTGCCAGCATAAGTGTATCTGTGGGTACAGAAGCTTTAGTTGTGACACATGGTTTTTTGAAAACTCTGCAGGCAGAAATAGCACATAGCCAATCTCTTCCTCTGAACGTTTCCTGAGACAGATAGATAGACACATAGTCCAGTCCTTTGGTTTGGAATCATATAGAAGTATCTTCACTTCAAAAACACTAATGGTAACAGTAAGAGGGGAGAAATCTGGGAAGATTAATAATATGACACTGAAAAAGTATCAACTGTTAATTAATTCAGTTGCTTATCCCTCCAGTCTTTTCCACAAATGATTCTAAATGCCTAACACACCCCAGCCCTGTGCTAGGAACTGTTGCTATGGAGAAGAGTATGATTTTCACTGTCTCATCGCCCCCTACTGTGAGTTCACAGATGAATAGGGGAGATAAACATAAACATGTATATCACAGCACAATCATTACTTGCACAAGGAAGCCCAGATGGTCATGGAAACACCAAACACAAACCAAAGGGCCCAAGAAATTTTCTCAGAGGATTGAAAGCAGAACTAAATGTTCTAGGAGGTAAAGGAATTATGGCATTTTTAGGAGAAGGACATGCCACATAGGGCAAATAAATGTGAGAGACTGCTGAAGGAGCCCAGAGTTCAATGCTTATATTGTTGGGGGGGGGGGTGTAGTTGGGAATGGAGAGTAATAAGACTAGAGAGTGATATTAGCTTGAAAGGTCTCATCAAAGGAGAGGCAGGGGAAAATGCAAAAGGCTTGGTTTCCTGTCCTTGGGGGAGGACATAAAAATTCAACTGTAAGATTAGTGTGTGTCAGTACCATTTCAGGTTTCATTCTCTGGAATCAGATGATAAGACACAATGGTGGGTGGGGATATAATTTAGGGATGACCATTTATAAGAGAGTGGGTGAGAAACCAGGACCAGGCAGGAGAAGCTCAACTGTGACACAAGCCTGACAAAGCCTTTGCCAAACCCAGTAGGAGCTTTGGGGTCCATATGGGAACATAGAAGGATAATTAGAGCTTTACTACTTTGGACTAACTTGGTTGGTAATCAGTCATTGGATGTGGGTTGCCTGGACAGATGACAGCTCTTGCTGCTGGGGGTAGGGACTATCTGCTGACCACACTCTGAGTGCCTGGGCCATCAAGAGTGTCTGTGCTGCATAGTCCAGGGGCCACCCCAAACTCCTAGTACGGGGAGCTCCCAGGTTTCTTATTTCTTTCTCATGACTCCATGGAACTGTCGAGAGTAAGAAACTGAGGTTCATGAGAATCCAGTGCTTATGGTCAGACTGCTCTTGATGACTTTGTGTTTCCCCACTTCTACCACACTTCCCACTGCTTCCTGAAACGTATCAAAGACTTGTAAGGTTTTCCTGATAATGGATTACAAAATTCTAAATATTTCCAGGAAGGAGTAAACTCAGCATGGGTTAAGATGATTGGGAAGTTTTCATGAGGTCAGAATTTTATTGGGCAGGGAGGAATACATCTGGCTGTCTTTAAATAAAATGCTTCCAAAGATAGTAATGCCATATTATGGGACAAGGGTCACGTAGTCACTCACTTGAGATTAATATCAAAGCTTGGTAATTATTACCAGGGTCAGAAATATAGGAACCCCAGAAAATAATGTCCAAAGGGACTTGAAGTTAATTGTTAAACTCATTCAAAAATCATTTTAAAAATAGCAAGAATAAATTCAGAGTACTATTATCACTTACTCAGAATAGTTAGAACTTCAGTGAGACCTAGTCTACAATGACATTTGCTTTTTAGCATACGATTTCCACACAGTTATTTTCTCCAACATTTATCTGCACTTTCTTTTAGCTAGCCTATATGTTACACCACAGAAGACAGGGTCAAATGGATCATAGACTCACATGTAAGAAAAACAGGAACCCTCCAGAGAGCATAATGATTTGTTCCAGCGAGATGGAGTGGGGCAGAGAGAAGAAGTGTTACGGTGGATTAGCTAATGCTGCTCAATAATTTACCAATCAATTAAAATGCCATTATTATTCTCCTCTGCCACTTAGCTTCTGTGATATTTAAAGGTCACATGGGCGCTATTGGGGAGGATGGCTATTAGCAGATACATGAAAATAGCATTTCCAATCTCTGTAACAGGGCGTCAAGGTAATTTGTGTCCTAGTTCAAGTTACACTCATCAGCACACAAGGGCGGATGTTTGACAAATGTAGTATACTAAAGGAAATGAGAAGAAGAAAAAGTACTTGAAGCCCTGATGAGGTATGTATGGATAACCAGAGAAGCAAAGTGGCACATGATATTATGTGATCTTTTGGATCTTTTCAACTGAGGCCAGAGGATTTCTGCCTGAAGGGAATCTTCAGGATCCTCTGCTGAGATTGATTCCGCATCAACATTGGTTACCCGAAAAGTAACTACTTGTCTGAGATCATAAAAAAATTTAGCTATAATTACAAACAATTTATTAATTACTAGTTATTTAGTAAATATTTAATTATTTGGTAAATAATTAGTAATTAAAACATAATAAATGATTATGAATAAATAGTTGGCTTTTATTGAGTATTTAATATTTGTTGAGAGTTGTGTTAGATACTTTTTATGCATATCATCTATCATAATAACAACATAGGTAATAAAGTACATTATGTACATTTTATAGAAAATAAAACTGAGAAAGAGATGCTAAGTAGCATGTTTGAAATCTCGTGAGTAATAGGTGATGAAGCCCTGGGCCAATATTGTTAAAACTTCACAGCCCCCTTAATGACTTACTTGGAATTGGTACTTTTATGTTTTCCCCAAATGTGGGCTAATTTTTACTAACTGTTCATATTATAAATGACTTCTAGAGGGGAGCTAAATCTTTGATGTATGTGTGTAACAAAATAATCAAATTTACACCTAGACATGCAACATATGTTTAATAAATGCTTGTAGAGAAGACTACGGGATATTTCAATTTGTCCTTTGAAAGGTCGATCAGTGAAAGAAATGGTGTCATGTCCGCACATTCATATACTACTCCTGTACTTCTTCAGTGTTGATAAAAAATGTTGCCATGCTAAACTATTACTGAACAGATGGCTTAATTTTAAAGTTTGGGGCTATCTGTGCACGAACATCCATCTCAACTCTGGATGACAATATAGTATGATTATTCATCAAAGAGCAAGGCAGCACAACACAGTCACCCATCATTGTTTAGAATTGTTCTTGACTAAAGGGTCTATCTTCTGGAGTTATCTCTCTGTATAGAAACATAACCTGAAATTCCCCTCTTCACTCAGTAAAGACTCACAGGAATGGTGTCTCTGAGTCAAGCACAGTGGGATCGGCCACAATGTTCACCATCAGCGATTAATGAGATGCACATCCCTTCAATGCCCGTATTTTCTAAGTTTCTATTCATTTTCCAACTTACTCCACCAGGACATTCTCTCCACACCAGGAAAATTGAGAAAGGTATCCGTGGGAAAGGCAAAAGCTTACCAAAGACCTGGAATTTTGAAAATGAGTATGCGGACCAGCTCTACTATTCCAGGACTTTGTGAGATGGTGCAAGCCACCTACATAGGCTGAATCGTAATTTTCTCCTGGAAATAATATCAGCCTTACAGGTTTTGTTTTTAAAAGATTCAATGAGAGAAATGAAAAAGATTCTTGTTGCTTTTCCTTATGCACTATGGATTCCAATCAAATTAAACTAATCAAGTTCCCTTGAGTTACCACACTTTGCCTCCTTGTCCTCAGTCCTCAACACATATCGCTTCTCCTGTCTCTGAGTCCTTCTCCTGCTTCACCTGCTACCAACAGGTCCAAGCAGATTGTAAATGAATTAACAACTCTTGGAGAACAGAGGGAGAAGATTAAAACTCTAAAGGAATTTTTTAAAAAAAACTCTGTTCTGTTTCTCCTACACATTAATGGAATGCTAAAAGCATCTAATGGAGATTTTCGTCAAGAAATAATTAGATATTTATCATCTTATATTTCATTTATGGAATTGGTTTTCTTATCACAATATTTTAATT